>NC_080688.1:54547523-54850554 GCF_030445035.2 Dasypus novemcinctus
GGTATTCAAATTCCTATAAACAGGGGACCTTCCAAAGCCATTAGTAACCATAAGCCCAGAACAGAATGCAGGCTCAGAAAGGTCAAGGAGGACCCTGCACTTTGCATTTACCTTGAGCTGTCCTCCTTGTTAAGAAGGCTGAACTCCCACTGAGATCACCAGCCAACTGAAAGACAATTAGCAAAGACAGTGAAAGACGATTTTTGCTTTGGTTTGCTTGGTATTGTTAGCTCCACACACTGAAGAAAATCTCCTATCTCTAACTGATTACAAATTCCAGAAAGAAAGAGACATCTCAGGGAATAAATACCAAATTTGATATTTTTAAAAAATTAAAATGTGCAATGTGCTACAAAAGATTACAAGGCAAACAAAGAAACAAGAAATAATGGTCCTTCCAAAGGAAGAGGCTAAAAATCCACAAACGTCAATGAAGAAGACCAGATTGTGGACATAGCAGACAAAGAGTTAAAATAAACTTCAATATGTTCAAGGTGATAAAGGAAAATACAGAGAAAGAACTAAAGTGTTATCAGGAAAACAATGAATGAACAATACGAAAATCTCAATGAAAACACAGAAATGTTTAAAAAGGAACTAAAAAGAACTCCTTGAGTTGAAGAAAACATTAATTGAAATGAGAAACTCTCAGGAGGGTTTCAACAACAGATTGGAACTGACAAAAGAAGAATAAGCAAACCCAAAGAAAAAACAATTGAAATGAGTCAGGCTGAGAAGTAGAAAGAAAAAAAGAATTATAAAGAGCAAAAATAACCTAAGAGACCCTGGGACAACATTAAGCATACCCACATACACATTACAGCAGTCCCAGCAGGAGAAGAAAGAGATAAAGGGGCAGAAGGAATATTCAAAGAAATAATGACAAATACCTTCCCAAAGTTAGCAAAAGACATAAATATATGCATCCAAGAATCTCAGAGAACACTATAAAGTATAAGCCTGAAGAAAAATATGCCTCATGACTTACTGATCAAACTGATGAATGCAAAGGACAAGAACAGAGTTCTGAAAGCTGCAAGAGAAAAGTATTGTGTTATGTATAAGAGAGTACCAATTAGGTTAAGTGCCAATTTCTCATTAGGCCTATGGAGGCAAAAAGACCATGGGTTAAGATACTTTAAGTGCCAAAGAAAACAATTGCCAATGAAGAATTTTATATCCAGAGAGACTATCTTTTAAAAGTCAGAGAGATTTAGACATTGCCAGATAAACAAGATTTTAGGAAATCCATCACCACTAGACTTGCCATACATAAAAGGATATTAAACAGTGGTTCAAAGTAGCATAAATGAAGAAAGATTTTTGGTAAATGTAACAATTTGGGTGAATATAAATGTTGGTACTATAGTATTGCATTTTTAAATTTATAACTCCACTTCTTACTCCCTAGAGGTCTTAAATGTAAATGTGTCAAAAGTAATGATAAATCTACAGTTTTGAACATTACATATATAATGTAATTTGAAACAACTACAAAATATGGGGATGGAGAAGTATAAGAACAGTTTATGTGTATGCCCTTGAAGTTAAATTGGTATCAAATCACAAATGAATATTATATATTTGGGATGTGAAATTATAACCCTATGGTAACCACAAAGAAAATATATGAAAAGTATATACAGATATAAATGATAAGGAGCTCAATATGGTAAAATACAAAAAATCAAATAAATAGGAAAGTAGGCATTAATGGAAGAATTGAGGGATACAAAAGGTAAAAGACTCACAAAGACTAAATAGCAAAATAGCAGCTGAAAATCTTGAATTATCAGTAATGACTTTAAATGTAAATGTGTTAAATTTTCCAGTCAAAAGACAGAGGTTGGCAGAATAGATTAAAAAGCATAGCCCAACTACATGTTGTTTACAAGAGATTTACCTTAATGTTAAGAATGTAAATAGCTTAAAAAAGAAAGGCTGAAAAAAAATATACCAAATAAGTACTAAAACAATGAAAGCTGGGGTAGTTAAACTCATAACAGATAAAAATAGACATTAAATAAAGTCTGTTATGAGACAGGACAAATATGAGAATGTTCTCTTATAAATTATAAATATATAAGACTAATATAGGGTATTTATAATTGGGTGGGTTGGAGGAAAATACACCAAATGTCAGATAGGAACTATAGTTACTAATATCTTAATGATGCTTTTTCATAGTTTATAATAAAAGTTTACAACAATGTAAGGTGTTGGTGGTGCAGAGATATATGGGAGCCTTCTATGATGATATGCATATTTGTTTTGTAAATTCACAAATTTTACTATACTCCTATTGTTTATGTATGTTCATGTATGAATGATATACTTCAATAAAATTTTATTTAAAAATAGAAAAAAAAGAAAAGAAAAAAAACTGTTATGAGTGACAAAGATGGCTATTAAATAGTAATAAAGTGGTCAATTCAACAAGAAGATGTATAAAAACATATATGCACCTAAAAATATAGACTCATACTATATGAAACAATCACAGACAGATTTGAAGGGAGAAATTGATGGTTCTACCTTCATTGTAGGAAACTTTATACACTACTTTCTATAATGGATAGAACTTGTAGACAGAAGATCAATGAGAAAGTAAAAGTTGTGAATGATACCTTAAACAAAATAGTTGGGTTTTTTTTGTTTGTTTGTTTGTTTAGGAAGGGAGTAAAGACTTTATTAAGAAACAAGAAAACTAGAAAAAAGATAATACACAACCCGAGAAATGACTTGTGTGCACACTGCAGGTTAAGATGTGCACATGGGGCCCCAGGTCAGACATTTTTAAGACCTTTCCTCCTCTGCCTCCTAATGTTGGGAGGGAAGAACCCCAGCTGTTTGCTGTTCTGATTTGTTGCCTTGAGATCCCCACCTGTTAGTTCTCAGGGGACAAAGGGGGAGGCCTTTTAGCAAAATAGATCTTATGGGCATATATAGAATACTTCATTAAATGACAACGAAAAACACATTTTTCTCACACCATGTAGATCATTCACTAGGATAGGCCAAATGTTAGGTTATAAAACAAGTCTCCATAAATTAAAAAGTATTGAAATCATACAATGTATCTTCTCCGACAACAACAATGGAATGAAGCTGGAAATCAATAACAGAGGGAGAAATGGAAAATTCACAAATATGTGGAGATTTAGCAATATATTCTTAAACAGCCAAGGAATTAAAGAAGAAAACCAAAATATGATCAGGAAGTATTTTGCTAGGTAAATGAAAATAAAAATACAGTATACCAAAATTTATGGAATGCAACAAAGACTGTGCTGAGAGTAAAATGTATACCTCTAAATGCTTACATTAAAAAAAAAAAAAATTCAGATTAGAGACATAACTTCTAAACTGAAAGAACTAGAAAAAGAAGACCAAACTATAGCCAAAACAAGCAGAAGGGAGGAAGTAACCAAGATTAAAGATCAACAGAGAGAATTAACAAAACCAAAACTTCATTCTTTGAAAAGACCAATAAAATGGACAAATCAATCGTTACTCCATCAAAGGAAAAAAGAATGAGGACACAAATATTTAAAAGTAGAAATGAAAAGGGTTACATTACAACTCACCCCACTGAAGAAAAAAAGAAAAACTATAAGTGGATACAATGTGCCCTTGTATGCCAATAAATTAGATAACCCAGATGAAATGGGCAAAGTCTTAGAAAATGAGCTATCTACATTAACTCAAGAAGAAATAAGTGAAATCAACAAATATATAGCTAGAAAAGAGATGTCATCAGTAATCTAAAAACCTCCCAACAAAGAAAATCCCAGGACTAGATGCCTCCATAGAGGAATTTCATTCTGAGAAGAATTAACACCAATCCTGCTCAAACTCTTAAAAAATTGAAGAGGAGGGAACCCTCCCTATTTCATTCTATGAGTTTCAAAACACCCTCATACCAAAGCCACATAAGGATAACACAAGGAAAGAAAATTGAAGACCAGTATCTCTTATGCATATAGATGCAAAAATCCTTAACAAAACACTAGAAAAGAGAATCCAAGAGCACATAAAAATGATTGTATATCATAATCAAGGAGGTTTATGTCAGGTATGCAATAGAGATTCAACATAAGAAAATCAATTAATGTAACACACCACATTAATAGAATGAAAGGAAAAAAAATTACACAGGATCATCTCAATGCAAAAAAGGCATTTGACAAAATCCAGCACCCCTTTTAGATAAAAACACTTAGAAAACTAGGAATAGAAGGAAACTTCTTTGATATGATAAGGGGTGTAGATGAAAAATACAAGAAACATCATACTTAATGATGAAAGTCTGAAAGCTTTCCCAGTAATATCAGATAAAAGACAAGGATGCATACTGTCCCGGCTACTATTCAACATTGTACTGGTAGTTCTGGTCATCAGAATTGGGTTAGAAAAAGAAAAAGAAGGCATCCATATTTGAAAGGAAGAAATAAATATTTTCCTATTTGCAGATGACATGACCCTATATATAGAAAATCCTGGAAAATCCACAGTAATGATCCTAGAGTTCATAAACTCAGCAAAGGGGTGGGGTAAAAGATCAGCATCTGAAAATCAGAAGTGTTTCTATACACTAGGAAAGAACAACCAGAAAAAGAAATCAAGTAAAAATTTCTATTCACAATAGCAACTAAATGAATCAAAATAAATCTAATCAGGGATGTAAAGGATGTGTACACAGAAAACTGAAAACATTGTGAAAACAAATGAAAGAAGACCTAAGTAAGGGGAAGGACTTAAACATTCATGGATTGGAAGACTTCATATTTTTAAGATTCAATTCTGCTCGAAGCAATTTACATGTTCAACACAATCCCAATCAAAATTTCAACAACTTTTTTTTTGCAGCAATGTAAAAGTCATCTTCAAATTTATATGAAAGGGTGTGGAAACCTGAATACCCAAAGCCATCTTGAAACAGTTGGAGGACTCACACTTCCCAATTTTAAAACTTATTACAAAGCTATACTAATCAAAACCATGTGGTACTAGAACAAGATCAGAAATATAGACCATGGAATCAAATTGAGAGTTAAGAAATCAACCCTCACATGGTCAACTGATTTTTGCTTTTCAATAGAGAATGAATAGTCTTTTCATCAAATAGTGCTGGGCAAACTAGATCACCACTTGCAAACAAAATGAAGGTGGACCCCTACTTCACACCATATATAAAAATCAACCCAAAATGTATCAAAGACCTAAATATAAGGGCCATAACTATCAAATTCCTAGAAGAAAACATAGTGCAGCATCTCCAAGAACTTGTGTTAGGCAATGGTTAATTAGACTTCACACCCAAAGTGCAAGCTATAAAAGAAATAATAGATAAATGGGACTTCATCAAAATAAACAATAACAACAACAACAAACTTTTGTGCCTCAAAGGACTTGATCATGAAATTAAAATGGCAATCTACACAATTGGAGAAAATATTTGGAAAATACATATCGAATAAGGGTTTACTATCTAGAATATATTAAGAAATTCATCAACTCCACAACAAAAAGACAAGCAATTCAGTTTAAAAATGGGCAAAATACTTGAATAGATACTGTTCCAAAGAACATATACAAATGGCCAAAATCACATGAAAAGCTGCTCAACATCATTATCCATTAGGGAAATGAAAATTAAAACCACAATGTGATACTGTTTCACACCCACTAAAAAGGCTACTATTAAAATAAAATTGAAATTCATAAGCATTGAAGAGGATATGGAGAAATAGAAATATTCTTTGCTGGTGGGGATATATAATGGGGCAGCCACCAGGGATGACATTTAGGCATTTCCTCAGAAAGTTAAGTATAGAATTGCACGACCCAACAATCCCACTTGAAGGATTGAAAATGATGAATTATATATTTGAGTGTGCTTTAAAGGAGAAATTTTATGATATATATATATATACACACACACACACATTTTTTACTAGACTCAAAATTTTTACAAAATGTTATATATCTTATATTTATAGATAGATGATAGATTGATCTCTCGACTGATATGTATGATTTCCTTTCTTACTTTTTCTCACTGTGTGGGCCCTTGCTAAAACCAGAAGGCAGCTCAAAGACAATATATCTTCCCTGTGCAGCTCTTTAATGAGAATTCAGATTGGTATTTTGTCCATTTTCACAATGAAGAGTTTTGTAATAAATTCCTCAGGTCCCAGTAAAGTTATTTGGAAAGAACAAAGAACAAAATTGTTGACTGGAATACGAATCTGGTCAAGGAGTGAAGCAGAAGGTCAGTTCAAGAATGAAGTCCACAGAGAGCATCAGGCCTGGGCACTTAAGTCCAGGATCTCCATTCATTCTCAGATCCAGCATGCTGTAGGAATGATGTGGGAGTTCAGGGTTTAGGTCTTCCTTTAGCAGTTTCCAGGCTGAATGCCCAGTGAGGACTCTTTTATCATGAAGACCGCCGCACTTAGGGATGGGGAAAGGAGGTGCTGAGGCTCTTGACTTTTGCCCTGGGTAGGGTTGGACTGCAGGAGGCAGATTGGCAAGCGTAGGTATGAGGTGGCAAATGTAGTGAGGAAAATAGACCTGCAGGAAAAGATAGATAAGGACAGACAGGAAAGCACAGCTAGTGCATCAAGGACCTGTAATAAAGTTTTGCTCTTTGGAAGGAAACCTGGGCCCCTCAGACCGGCTGGTGAATATACATACAATGAAAATCTGTGACTGTGGGGAAGGTTAGAAGAGAGGACAGTAAAGTGAAAAACAACCAAATAAATAAAAGTCACCCAAATAAAGGGTCATAAATATTTTCTGAATTTCTCATATACTCCATGCTATCTATTCTGTTTCCTTGAAAAACTGAATTATGATTCTTCAAAATCATGGTCTTACTGTGTTTTTCCCCAGCCTTGCCCTAATAGATGGTGAACTGTTAAGTAGCACCTGCTGTGGACAGAGTCCTTTGCAGTCAGAGTGCATTCTCACCCTGCTAAATGCAATCAAGTCCATATTTTGCTTCTCAATATATCTCATTAGCAAGGATTTGAACAGTAACTAATGACAAAAAGTTTCACCTTCACATATAGAGACTTACTGAAGTTACCATTCCTGATTGGATGTTAGAAATGGTGAATGGAAAGAATAAAATATGTGCAATCAGAAGGCCTAGGTTTGAATTCTTTCTTTGTCACTCTTTGACTAATGGTTTTGTTTTAACTTGAGCAAAATATTTCAACTTCCTAGAACTTAGTATCCATATCTATAAAATGGCAGTGATATTAACTGCTTCACAGAGTTGTTTTGACAATAAAAGAAAAGAAAAAATACAGAAACTTTCATAGTATCTGATACACACACTGTGTTTACATAAATCCATTCATTCATGTGTAGTTTGATATTTTCAAGAGTTTTTAATGGCAGGTGCTCAGAGCACTTCTGGCATCTGCTTGGAACTCTTGCCTTCAGCTCTCAGTAAGTACTAAGTCTTGGTAGTTCAGGCTCAGCTAGCCCATGATCCAGACTTTAAGCCCTTCTTTCCAGAGGCCAGCTATGTGCAATCTCCCTTGATTCCCCCTAAGCCCCAGGAACTCAATAACTGAGTTAATTTTCCTAAATTACCACTTGTAACATAGTATGCCTCTGCAAAAAAAAGTCCCTTAGTTCCTTGTTTTCTACAGAATAAAGTTCAAATAATGATCTCACTCCTTCCATGAAATCTTCTCTGAATACCCCACACCCATTCTATTTTGCTCAACTCTGAATTCATATTTATACAAGTCCTATGGAACTAGCATATACTTTTTAGACTGCAGCAATTTGTTCCTATGTATTTGTCTTGTCTGCCTCAAGTCTGTTAAGCTCCTAGGAGGGTGGAATGTGCAGAGACTGTCTTCCCTTCATGTATCTCCCACAGAACCTACCCTATTATTCATCAAATAAAAGACCCTGTCCTATTTGGGTTGATAGTGATATTAATGACAATTCCATGCAAGACCAAAAACATAGATAATTCTGTGCACCTGTCCCAGGTGCTTAATTAATTCTATAATATTGCTGAAAGAGTCATTTAGGTAAATTATCCGTATATCAAGCACAGATTATTTTCTCTTACCTCCAAGTATAGGTTCATCACATTTTTGTGAGAGAGAAAGGGGGGAATGTGGGGAAAGAGAAGAAAGAGAGAGAATTATGCACCTTAACAAAGATTCCTTCTGTGCTGGCCTTATCATCGATAAGATGAAGGCATGCCTTTTCGGCTAATAAAGGTTTTTTAGTTTAGTTTAGTTTAGTTTTAATTTAATGTCATCATTACCGGTTTATACTCTGTAACGCTTTTCCCTATTCACAGGGAAATAAGGGAAACAGGTATCGAATGATCTCCACCCACATACGTTGATGCCTAAAATTTTCCACCCTGGCATCAGTGAAATGATCTGAATATGCAACCTGAAAAGGTCAGACTAGCCAAGAATATAATTGGACCCAACATCACGTTGTAATTAAAGCCATGGAAGGTTCATACATGCCACCTTTCTGTCTCTCAAATGCAGAGGGAAACAGGAGCTTCACAGACCACAGGAAAATGCACTGATTAATTACATGGTGATGTGATATTATTCCTGCCAGGATAGTCCCTCTGAAATGTCAGAAGGATTAGAAGTGCCACATCTTCCTCCCAGACTCTAATCTTAAAGGGCCCTAGGATGAAAACACAGCAATTACGTTCATAGACTGTGTCAATTTTACAATAGAAAAGAAAGCGTTCCCAACAGCAAATAATTATAGCACTGCTTAATGATTGATTTAACATAGAAAACCCATCTAATTCCTTTTGTCATTACAATCTACAGTACTAACAATCTAACAATGCTGCCTTCGTGGATAGACATTACATTAGCATTAAGAATAATGCTAATACAACACGCAGTTTAACTTGTTATATTGTGAGTCAGCATTGCTCCCCCATACACAGTTATTAGTGTAGCACACCTTCTGAGTGAGACCTACCAGCTGAGAATTTGCTTTTCAGCATCTGTGCTAATGCAAAAGAACATTGTAACCCAGAGTAGTCTCCTGCATATTTCATACAGCAGGAGAGAAGGTGTTTTGTTTTTCTAGGATATAATTCCAAAGACTGAAAAATATAAGCTCCAGCCAATCGATTCATGATTCTTAATGGATCTCAATGTGAGTGACATGCAAATGCAGCTCTTGCAAAGGATTGTCTATGGAAATCTAGCTAGTCAACAAGCCAATAAGCAGATTGCTTCTAAAGAAAAACAAAGCAAAACAATCGTGGGAGCTCTGGGACTTTCTTGAGCTAAGTGATATGGTGCCAATAAGATCACTCCAGGACACTTAGAACAAAATTAATTATGTTGTAAGGAAAAAAATGTGGAAATTTACTTTTCTTGATTGTATTGAACAGGAAATTATATGGTTGATTAAGGAGTTTCCAAACCCCTTTCTTGTCACTACTTCAGGGAGTAGCCTCAGGAAAAGTTCAGGTGCCTAAAGGTCTGATCCAGTCAGTGACATCACTGCTATGTCCACCCCTTAAACTGCAAATACTCACTGAAGGTCAACCTGTGCTAGGTAATGGGCAAGGAAAGATGACTATAAGAACCATGGTTCCTCTTCTACTGGAGAGCAATGGTCAATGAGCATAGATTCAAGGGATGATGTTGACACCCACATCATTGTGTTAGCCCTGCAATACAAGCAGATGTGGCTCAGGCAGTTGAGTGCCCACCTCCCATGTGAGAGGTCCTGCGTTCAGTTCCCAGTGACTTCTAAAGAAAACAAACAAACAATGAGCAGACAACCAGCAAAAACAATGAACAGACAATGAGGTGGGGGGAAATGAGCAGACCGGGAGCAAAAAAATCAAGAAAACAAGCAGACAATGAGCAAAAATGACCGCAAACGAGGAAAACAACAAGCAAACAGACAAGGAAGACAACTCAGGAGAGCCAACGTGGCTCAGTGGTTGAGTGATGGCCTCCCTCATACAAGGTCCTGGGTTCAAGGCCCAGTCCTGGTACTTAAAAAAAAAAAAAAGTCAGTGTGTAAGTAGGACTCTCAGGTAGCCAGACTATCCACATTCAAAATTCAAATGCAGAGGGGGTGAACTTGAGGTCTCTATTCTTGAGATTCCTATGCAATCCAATCTCTACATCAAAAAAATTAATCATTGATTTTAAATTCACTTGTGAAACAAACACTGGTTTTTCTCAGAGCCTCCATATTTTATTTCCAATTGATTAAAACATATATAGAGAAATAGCAAGATTTTTACTTTGCCCCTCTCAAATAAAATAGGAAAAGAAAGAACTCCATCAAACAGAGAATTTGACACTTTGGATCTTTAACACTAGTTTCCATTTCCCTTTAGGTGTGTTGATGTCATTTCTTATCAGATTATATTATTTGGGAATACAAAGCTCCCCATTTCCTTAGATTGAACTGGGAATATGGCTTCCTAGCCCATGCTGTCTTTCTTTCTACGTTGAAATTTATCATGTGTTTTCACATACACATTATCTCAATACATCCCTACCTTAACCCTGTAGCAGAATTTGGACAGAGCTGGTTTTTCTCATGTGGACCTCCCCTCACAGCCCCACCTCTCAACCATCTTAATTGAATTGCTTTGGAAACTCTTTTTATTAGAGTCCAAGTCAGGGTGAACTACAGCTGGGATTAGAAATAAGGATTTTTCTAGTTGATACCCACTCCTCCTCTGCATACACGTGCATATTTTGTGTCAACCCAAGGAAATATATTAACTAACTAATGAAGTGGGTTTGTGGCATTGGGGTGGAGGTTTTCATAATGACCAATGCTCTTGTGCCTGTTTCTGGGTTGAATAGGGCTGCTGCTTGAACACGAATTCAAGGGTGCTTGGACTTTCTGACTTTCCAGAGTGCAATTAATATACAAAGAGTAGAGAGAATGAAAAAATATATATTAAATAGAGGGTTTAGGCTTGAACTTTAAATTTGTTTTTAAAATCACTGCTGCTTATGAAAACATTTGCTTCTTTTGACACTTCCTTTTATGTGATTTTTGTTTGCCTCTACAAGCAGAATCTGAGGCTAGGAGTTTGGCCATCTGTGCTTGGTCTCAAGACTGTATAACCAAAGGTGAATTGCTTTTTTCTTTCTAGTTTTTTATTTATTTTTTCCTAATGCAAAGAAGATAATAACAATTGTGCTGTCTACTTTCCTAAGACCTATTTAGATGACAAGATGAGATAAATTCCTGAAAACCCTGTGGGAAGGTAAAGGTGCCATATGTGTCATTATCGATAGTATCATCCTGTCACTTCAGACCACTGAATGTAAAGGCGAAAGGGAGCAAGAAATGGACCTCAGACAAGATCCTGTACAGTAAGAATGGCTTTGAGTGGGTGAAGCCCGAAGAGCTCTTTTGCAATAGGAAGGTTGATTGCTCATAAATATGCCTCTTGCCCCTCTCAGCAATGAATTCTCCAGCCATGCGCTTCTACAAGTGTACCTCACTCATTCCCACGTGTGGCCTGCTTCTGTGGTTCTGTTCACCTGGAAGGCCATGCACATCCCCTTTCCACATAGTCAAGTGTTGTCCATCTTTCAGGACCCATCCTATACCCTCTTTGTTTTTGAAGACTGGTACTGCTTCTCTCATTTTACTACCACCACTGCAATGTTTAACGCACTGTCTGGGATATGGAACCAAACATGGGCTTCTCAATTAAATGAAGGAAGCATAAGTTCACAAGGCCTCTGCTATCTTAGAACTCCTAGGCACTTTTTCCATGCAGTCTATTTAATAATTAGGCTTATAATAATTTTATTATGTTCACATTTTCTTCCCGAGTAAATTGTGAACATTTTGAAAGCAAAATTGAGGCAGATCCATTGCCCCCATCCTGATAGCAGGCATTAGGTACAGTATTTAGTATGTATTTTGGGTTGATCAAAATATGAAAATATGAATATTGGTTTGAGGTATCCAAAGCATTTGCACTCAAAATTTTAGGCTAAAAATATTCAGGGATGGAATTTCAACATTATTAGCCTTATATTTTCTACTTCCATTTGGAGTTAATGTAAATTAAGAATTATATATTTTCAGAAGTTTTTACAGACAGTTGTAGTGTGTTAGTGTGTGAGTGTGTGTTTGTATATAACTTGAGGACACTATCTGTATGTCTAAGTTGTTCATGTCTTCAATTTTAGTCTTGAGACAGGAAATGTCACACACATACTTGATTCTTTCCATATTTTACTTGAACATTCTATTAGATGCATAAAATAGCTACAACTTTCAAGGGAGTTAGCTGTAGTTATAGGTGTATGCAAATTTGATGATATCAAAACATTTTAATTTACCCGTAATGTTCTTTGGTCAAATTTCTCAGACACATAGTACTCTAGTGCAAACAGGCTACGTGCAAAGGTGTGAAGTCATTAGGTTTTATGTCTTAGCATGGCTGTGAGGTTGTGTTTTTTTCCCCAAGGTTGCTACTACTTCCTGTTTAACACATCGACCTGCCTATTTGGCATTTGACAGCACTATTGGATTTTTGCTGAATTTTATGCTTCAGGAGGGACATAAAGTAGCAAGTTTTCCCCTGGGCTCCACCCTTCCACCCTCTCAAATTTACTATAAACTTCAGAAATGTTTTGGAATCCCATGTAAATACTTGGAATCTTATCCTTTTGTTCTGTGCGGGAAGTCATTTTGATAATGAAGTATCCTTAACAGTTCCTAATAGTAACAAAGAATTTTAGTGGTGAAAGGTATGAAGAGATTAAAAATAAAATAGGTAGAGAGAGGATAAGGGAGGAAGAGAGGGAACAAGGGGAGGAAGCTTTCAGCTGAAAACATGTACAATTAATTGTAGGAAAAGAGAACTATTTCCTGAGATGTCTGAATTGCAGGATGCACAAAGTGGCACATCTCCAGATAAACCTAGCCCACAGGCATACTTTGGCCAACACAGTGGGTTTTGTGTTTGCTTTCAATTTTAGTTGAATGTGACTGCTTTAATGTGAGACCTGCCTGCTTCCATTTGCCATGGGCCCCACCAGTCTCTGCTGTTTATCCTACCTATAAGATCAAATTTATAATGCCTAGCTGACCCCTGTGAGCAAATGCCTGTATCCAACTGATATAATCAGGAAGGGAAGAGAATAATGAAATCTAAAGGTGGGTTGATGCAACGGGAAGAACACAAGTTTGAGACATAGGGGCTCTGTGTTCTTGCCGCTCCCTGCTGTTAATTGAGTCAGTTAATCTCATTGAGCTTTAGCTTCTTCTCCTTGTACATATTAAATGCTTGATAAATCTCTAGGAGCCGGTGTTCAATTCTTGTAATAGTCGTCTGGCTATGTGAGGGTCTGGGAACTTGCCTGCATTATATGGATCAGTCTTTATTCAATGAAACATACATGCTCTCTTGGTAGGTCCAGTTATACTGTGACTATTTAGATAAGGCAACATGTTTATGTATGGTTATAAGAGAAAGAGAAGAAATTCTCTTTGAGGTCATTGCTATGGGACTAACTTTGTGCCCACAAACTTGAATTAGAAAAAATCATTTAATTTTGACTAACAGAGTTTCTTTTTTAAATTTAATTGTTCTAACCAATGGAAATAGATTAAATATACTCGATATGTTAATCAATGTCCAAGTAAGAACAGGTTTTTTTTCTCTTATTTTTAATATCTCAATATGTTTTAAATAAAGGAAATTTGGCATTAGAAAAAGTAGTTAACATGAATTTGCAATTGGGAAAGGTACTGTGAAACCATCCAGCCTATTCATCTCCCCAGCAATCTATTTCAAAAGTGCTTATCTCTGCTGCTATTATTACAATCGCAGAACATGACAGCATGCTGCCGATCAGAGATAAAACCCAAGGCTTCAGAAGCAGCTGGAAATAACAAGGCTTATAGTGTTGTGGTCTCTATCCACCTTCTCTGGCCTCAGCCAGCCAGTTCTAGAAAATACTGCAAGCAGAGAAAGTGACATTTATTTTCACTTTCTCTTATTCCTCTCTCTGTACTCCTTCCCAGCGTTCCTTTTCAGCACTGGCTTCCTTCTTCCCATTGACCAACGTTCTTACCTCCTCCCCAATCAGAACCCTCATCACCCTGGTTCCCTATTGTCGTAGCTTTTCCACCAATGTCAGATGTGATATTCTGAATTCTGCAAGCTTTACTCCTTTTTGTGTGTGCTGGATATTTTCCACCTTCCCTCTGGGCCAATCTCCAACTTTCACCTTGGTTGTCCATCCCAGGACTCGCTTGTTGTTTCTAACTAGGTTTGGCCAATGGAAGGTACCGCATATGATCAGAGCCTGGGAGGAGGGAGAGAACGAGGCATTTGTTCCCTTGCTTGCCACCCGGGGGGCTTGGTCATCTCTGGTTGGCAGGACACATGTGTGCTGAAGACCATAGCTCCTGCCCATCAGTTCCTCTCTTGCACCCAGTTCTGATAACTGTTCTCCTTTCCCAGCCCCTTCAGGCACACGGGTTGTACTGACTTTCTGCTGTTGCTAGTCCCCTATAGTGCTTCACCATCCCTAGCTGGCCTTTAATGCACCTTACCACTTTCTTAACAGTGTCTTCATCAAATCTGCTCTGACCACCTTTCTCAGGGTATCATATCTGTCCTGCCGGGATCCTGACTCTATATTTGCTTGTGCACTTAGATGGGAAGAGGAGTCCCATTTACAGGGCTCCCTTAAACACTCAAAATTTGTGGCCCTACTCTTTTCAATGCTCTGCTCAAATGGTGCCTCCTCTGAGGCACCACCAAGTATCAAGTAACACCCCTCATCAGTCCTTATCTGTTCACCATTCTCTATTTTCTGTAGAATACTTATCAACTTTCATTTTACACACACACATGTATATGTATCTATTTAAAGTGACCCCAGTAGAATGTTTCACATGTGTACATGGAATACATACACGCACGTCCATGTATATATGAATGTACATGTGTGCTCTATACTTCTCCCCCACCAGAGTACATGCCACATGAAGGCAAGTCTTGTGTCTGCTTGTTCATGGCAGTCCAGTCTCAGTGTCTAGGACAGTATTTGGAATATAGTAGGTTCTTAAATAAAAATATCTCCTTCCCAAAATACTGTTTACTCCCCTGTAAGTTTCCTTTTAAAAGAGATTCCCCACTTGGGCAATGCTTTTCCTGAGAATCGTAACTCAGCGGGATGGTGGGATCTCAGTAACTCCGGGCTCTGGTGGGTAAAGGCCAGTGTTCTAGAACCTCAGGCTCTGTGTGTGTGACTCCCACATGCTTGAGGTCAGCACTGGCGCTCTCACTTCCTATAAAAGTTTAGGCTCCACAACCATGGTAGAAATAAGATTTTTCTATTATCTTACTTCACAATGGACTCTCTTTGAGATGAATATGTGTGTAAAGTGTGGATGAAAAAAATCTTCTTTCAAATACATTTCAGGAGGTAGGGTGCAGTGAGGTGTTTCACACTTAGTCACATTGACTATGTCTGGACTCACTCTCCGCTTTCCCCCAGATGTGCTTACATTTCCATGGATTGCATCACCGGACCTGCCCTGGGCTTCCCCCTCAACTCTGCTGCCCCTGTCTCCTCCTCCACCTGGCCTCTCCACCTGCTTCCCTCATCTCCATCCTTCCTTTGTCCATTGTGAACTGTATGAATTTACTCTCTTACTTTTCATTTTCTTCTGCATTTTTCTTACATTTCCTACTCAGTCAGAGAAAGGACAGTAAAGTCTGTAATCTGAGAACAACATCCTCAAGGTATGGCTGGGATGTGTCTGGATAATAGCCCTGTGAGTGACCAGAGGTGGTGTCTGTGTATTTATAAGAGTCCCGTGTATTTTTAACGAGCAGGCATCAAGGTCTGTAACCATATTTTTCTAGAGGCTGCATTCAGCCCCGTGCAGGCCACACTAAAAAGCTCATAAATAACTTGAATCAGAGGAAATTGGAAAATGATGACTACACAAATACAAGGAGAATTTTTATGTTTTCCAAAACTCAGGCTGCATTGACAGTTTCTCCTTGACCATAAGTCATCATACCACAGAGAGCTACTGGAACTTTTTCATGGGGGTAAGATAATTCAGGTTTGGGGAAGAGCAAATCTCATAGCCTAGGTCAAAGTTGTACAATTTGCCTTTGTTTCCTCCATATCTCTTTTTTAATAACCTTTTTATATGCCAGCACTTTTGTTCCTCATCCTCAGAATGCTGATGCTAAATTCTATTTGCCTTCAGGAAGGCACCCTCTGTGACACGTTACCCTGGAAAACCTGTGTCTTCCAACAGAATCACAGTCTCCAAAGTAAAGTCTCCCATCCCACCAGCAGCACACTAGTTTCCTCCCTGGAATTTTTCAAGCAGTCCCCTCTCTGATATGAGTTACTAAGAGATGCCCCACATTAGCAAACAAGGTTGGATAATTTAAAAATGAGTTTATTAATACAATTGCATCTCAAATTCATATTTCAGGCAAGCAGAATAAAATTTTTAAGTTTAGGACAAGGAGGTATTTTTCCATGAGGGACATTATTTGACATCATGAACCAGGCACCTGTTTCCTTCCATGTGAAGCTTGACTGGCTGCTGGCTGGGACAATATTTGGACATCCATGTATAAAATAATGAATGACCTCAGTGCATGCAATTCATGATTTGGTGGTAATTAAAGAAATAAGCAGTATTTTCATTAAAATGAAAAAAATCAGCCATTTTGAAATCAAATAAATAGATAGAGTGCTCTTGAACACCCGGACTGGAACATGTTTGCTTCCCCTCACTTCTTCTTCTGTGTGACCTCTCTGCGATTTCAAACAATTTGGGAATGGCTAGAAATAACAAAATCATCTTATCAGGTCAATACAAATATTTTTAAAACAACATTAAGAGTGGCTCTTTGAATAGAGTTTTTTTCTTTCTTTCTTTTCTTTTTTTCCAATAGGCTTACAGAAATTCTGTGTGTATTACAAATATTAACATGTTTTCATGTACAATTTTTCTAACCAATCATTTGTATTTTGCTGTCATTTGTAGTATCTTTTAACACAAAACTATTTAATTTTTATAGAGCCCAATACTTTTTCCTCCTCATAGCTTTTGGGATCTCTTTCTTTATCAAAAATGTTTTTTAATCCATCTGGATATTACTTTTATAATGACTTTTAATTAAAATCTTGCATTATTTGATATTTAAGTATTTTTGTGAGGCTTTGTTTTTCTAATTTATAGTGGTTATGTCTCCTTCTTTCAGCAGCCCTTCCTAAGCCAAATTAATACTGAGAATGAATGAATGAATGAATCAATGCATGAATGAAAGCATTTCAAGGGATCAATATAGGTGTATGCATTAATATTAGGTCTTTGGCATTTATCTGTGACCACTTTAAATATATTTGCTGCAAAGTTTAATAGGTGCTTCTTTAGGAAAACTACCCTTCCTTTGTTCCAGAAGAAAATCAGAAAGCAAGGATTAACTCCAGTCAAAATGATTTCCTTAAATTTTGAAACAAAATGGGTGCAGTGATGTGTGACTAAGTCAAAGCGATATTTTCAGAATTAAAAAATATTCATTAATAGTGGGAAAAGGACTTCCTTGCATGAGAATGAATTAGTGCCCCTTCCTGAGATGTGAAACCTGCCATACGTAACATGCCTTGGTGCATTTCTTTATAGGCCAATGCTTTTCAAAGCTGGGATGAGGCTGTCTACCAAGCCCCCACATTTTCAAGTCACACTGAGAACTAGAACTTGTCTTTAGTTCAGAGATGTGATTTAAAAAATAAATCAATCTCAGACATTGGATCCATTACTAAGTTTAAATGTAGACAGAACTGGTTGTATTTGATGACCACACAAAAGGCCATAAACTTGGGCATCCGAGGCATTCTAAGTTGTTTGGAATTCCACTCTTAAAACCCAGTGGGATCAAGGGTTGCAAGTCTTTTAAATTTCCAAGAGGTATCACTTTTAAAACCATAATTATTTAATAAAAATAATAAAGGTAGCTAAGATGTATTGAGGGCTTAAGATGTGCAAGAAACTCTACGAAGCATTAGTGTTATCTCCTTTAATCCTTACAATTGCCCAGTGGGGTAGGTATTATTATCATCCTATTTTATAGATAAGGAGACAGGGATTTCATTCCTTGCTATTAAATAACTACCCCATGTGGCGGCTGGTATGTAATGGAGGGAAGTCTACATCCTGATGTTTGACTCTTGTAATACCGATGTTGGCATAATCAGTGGATCACACATGGGCACAATGTAGTGAGCAGTCTTATCCTATTCTTGCCAAGCAATATGAGGGGATTGTGGAAACAGAAACTGAAGAGCAGGCAAGAACATGAAGTAGCATCCTGATAGAAGACTTCGGGCAGATAAAGAGCAAGTAGTAGAAGAGCGTGGCTTCCAAAACTGGATCGTATGGTCTTCACAGGTTTGATCCACTGCAGTCTTACTGGACCCATCAGAATTTCCCAAATGTGCAGGCTCCTCTGCAGCAGTCTCTGGAATGCTTACCCCAGATCTTCTTAAATACACAGGATCTATTCTGGAATGCACTGTTCTGCACCAGGGAGATAATGGGCATTCTCCAGTGGGAGCCTGTGCTTTCCTTCCCTATGTTTTCCCTTCCTAATTTGAGTCATGGAGTCCTTCCACAGAGCATTTCCTTCCTGGATATTGGGCTGGGGTTTGTGCAGGCAACCCACAGCACAGCCAAAGAAATTGCATTTATTATCTATCAGAATATAAGTGGTGTCAGGCCTCAAGATGCACAATGAGGTTGGAATGCAGCAAAATGTAGTTGTTTTGCCTGCAGAAGTTTTAGAAAATGCAGCTAAAAGGGACTTTCAGGATAAAATTAGTAAATGGAAGTCATTATCATGGCATGTGATCTTTGTCTCTTTCTTCCTTGTCTTCTCTGTGGGAAGGGGGGTCACTAAAGGATGGGGAAGATCTGCGAAGCTGAGAAGCTGAGGCTGGCTTCTCTTCCCAAGGTTGAAGCTGTGCTAAGTTGCAAGACTGACTCACAGACCATTTCCAGGTTCCTCTGTCGGTGGCCTTTCCTGAGATTATATAGCTCAAGGTTAAGGCAGTAAGGTCTTGGCCTCAAGATTCACTCATTAAATGTGAATTATTTTGTGGGAGGGAGGAGGGATTCCTGAATTTTCTATGGTCTTGAGCAAGTTACAGAAGTAGGTGCAGGTAGGACTAGGTGGTCATCCCAAGAAATTTCCTAAAGGAGCGAAGAGAATACTTTATAAATGATCGCTATAAAGGAAGGAAAGTTATTGTATCAAAGGAAGACTCTCATTTCATTAAGGGTGTGTGGAAGTTGAGTGTCAGGGAGTCCTCAAACTCAAACTCCTTCATCCAGGGCTAATCAAAAGTTAGTTATGAGCAGGGTTGGGGAATGAAAGCAAGGCTTCTGTGTTACCTTCTCCCACTTAGCAGACCATACAGACATATCTTGCTGTTTCTGACCTGACCTGAATCTAAACAGAAGCCACAAGTGTCCTGTAGGTAAATGCATTTTCTTATTTGCACAGGGAAATAGAGGCTTTAAATGACTTGTTAAAATAGTACAAAGCTTCAGGAGCCTTAAACAACTCCTACCAAACAAGAGTTTGATGGGTTAAGGACAAATAAGCCTGCAATGTATAGATCATATCATCTTTAACAAAGATGCAAGTTTACTGAAGTTCACTGGGCAATGATGCCTTGGCATATCCCCAAGCCCTGGTCACTTAAAGATTAAACAGACTATTTAGGAATTAAAGACCTATCTGGGTGTCCACAGAAGCCATGCAAAACACTTCTTTTGTTTGGAAGGTCTTGGATGGGAAAACTGGGATCTGTTTATTATATTTTGCTATTTGCTCTACCTACCCAATGACCCAAATGCTCCATTTCATGCTGTTTAATCTCACACCAAATGCCATTCAGTATTGGAGAATGACTTCTGATTTTTCCACAGTTTCCAATTGAAGCTATAATAGCTCCTTATTCCAAGTCTCTGGCCAGGTACTGTGAGAAATCACCATGCTTCACTGTGGGAGAGGATTGAGGGAAGGGCCAAAGCAGTGACTTCGAAGGTTCTATCAATGAAAAGAGATGATAAAAATCAGCAGTGATGGGAAGCAGTGTAAAGTGCATTAGAAAAGAAACAGTGGTATTGCAATTCAATAGCCAAACTCACAGAAAAAATGAGAATAACAAAAAGCTTAGCCTTGGTATTCATCAAGTTTGTTTATTGCTTTTAAAAGACTGCTTCCTTAGAGCATTCCAATAACACAGTGAAGCAGGGATTCAGGAGTACCTATGTATGTTGGCCTCCACAGTAAATGGACTGACTTTATTTCCATGGAAATGAAGTTACCTCTCCTATGGCAAGGAAGGAGTTTATGATTCTTATTTGACTGACTTTAATACCACAATAGGAAATGCATGCATTTTAAATAAACAAACAAATAAATAAATAAATACAGTATCAGCAGAGTTTTTGAAGAGGAGTTTATAGTCTTATATGCAATTGTAAGGTTATACATCCCAAGAAAGTAAACTAGGAACCAAGAAGTATGAGCAAATTAGTAGAAAGCTGCAACAGTTGTTATGGTCCCCTCCACACAACTCAAGCAGAATGATGCTGTTGGTTACTAGCTTCTCCCATTGGAGTCATCTATCAGCAGTGTCCACCCACAAAACAGGGGCGGGGTGGGCGTTGTGCCTCTTGGTCCACAGAGTTGCTTGATATCCATAGTCAGTCATGTATGTTATTGTCAAAAAGCTGCTAAAATTTCCCCATTTTGTTATTTATTGCCTAGAGACAGTGGGACTCTTTCTTAAGGGTAAGAAGTAGAGACCCCCTTCCTCTTACCTCCTACTAGTTAGCCAAGTGACTCCTCAATGGTCAGCATGCACACTTACTGACTGAGAATCTACCCTAGAAGGTATTGTCTCCCTGTCCAACTCAAGGTGATTTTAAAAAGCAGAAAGTGCAGATAGCAGCATAACTGTCTTCCCTTGCCCATACCTGAAAGTGCTGTCTGTGGTCACCTTGGGTGTAAATGGGTCTTCAACCATGCTTCCAGTCATGGACAGAGGTTTTGTCACCTCCTACACTGGAGAACTCAGCCACTATAGTCATTTGATTGCCAGGGACCCTCTCAGTGGTTCTGAAACTCCCAAGGTGTTCTCGCACAGAACTAAAATTAAAAAAAAAAAAAAAAAAAAAATCAGGTTCCCTTTGCCACTCTATGCATTTTATTTAAGGCGTTTTAAAGCATTATTTTGAAAAGAGGTCACAGACTGTCAAAGAGGTAAACATTAAGACTCAGCTGGGCTTTACTAATTTGCGGCCTTCTCTGAAAGCTCTTCCTTAGAACCTGCTGGATGAGGCACCCTGAGGCATAGGTGAGGACCTCATGAACCTTGGAATTGGAGAGATTCTATATCCCTTTCCACAGTCTGGGCACAAGAGCACAGATGTTCTGACATCAATCCTTTAGACCATCCTCATTTACAATTCTTTAGATATCTGAGTTGCTGTAAAGTCTGTACAGTTCAAATGTACAGTGTTCTCCGTGGTGTTATGCATCCCTTTTAGACCCTAGTGTTTCACTGGAACCCAACAAACCAGTAATAACCAGAGAGGAAAAGCTCCATTTGGCATTCTTTACTGTGATATGAACTCCATCACCTCTGAGATGCAGGGGTTCACACTGGGTTAAGGGTTCAATATCCCTGATATAATTTCCTGTTTGCAAACATTTTTACTAACCGTAGAGGCAATAAAATTGCAATTTAGACTTTTAGTTGATTTTCAAGTCTCTCTTCAGAATCCAAATGTGCTTATAAGGATTGGTTTGCCCCAACAGAAACTGTCCGTCCATAAGACTGTTTCTGAAGCCAGGCTGAGGGAGGGGCTGGGGAGAAGTTAGAATCATATGGGAAGCTTTTTTAAAACTTCATTTCTTTCTCTGAGTCAGTCATCTCCCTTTCTTTGTAGTAGTAATAGATTTATGAGACATTGAGAAGGATGGATCATGAGGACAATAGTCAACTGAGTATAGGGGAGAAAGAGAGAGAAATGAGAATGATTCTTAGGTGTCTGGTTGAGGAACTGAATCAATGATGCCACCATTGACTGAAATGTGGAAAGCTGCATGAAAGGGTTTGACATTCACTCTAGGAACATTCAGGTAGATCTGTCTGTGGGTAGTATGTTTACTTTCTCTTGCCTGAGCTGATACTCTTTGCAAGGGCAAGTCTCATTTAGTTAGTAATTGCTAAAATCTCTGTTTTCTGACTTTTTGAAACACACTTCAAATGACAATTCAATCTGCAAATGGTAAAATGGTAAGAACTCTGAATAGGTCAAGGCCAAGGGCAGAACTCAGTGGGAAGACACCAGAGACATATCTTCAGGTTAATACTGATAAGTTGATTAGCAGTCCTTTTGTGTGGCCATCCAGCTAGCTACAAACTAATTCACATTTACACAAAATATTCTAAGAAGTACTGTCAAATACTGTGCTGAAGTCCAAGTTCTGTGTGTTTAGGTCATCTCCTTTCTGATACATCTGTCTAATATTGGCATCAAAATCACATCATAGGACAGTGTTTTGAGGCTGGAATGGGAATCTTGGGGCAAAGGCTAAAAGACAGGAAAGTTGTACAGGTTTGGATGGGTCTAGAGCTGAAGTCAAGCATGAAATGCACGTCACTATGAAAACAGGAGTAGAAAGTCTCATGACACGCCCTTCCAAGATCTCAACACAGGCACACTGGAGGGGCAGCACCATTGGCGATAGATAGGTGAGTTCATGCCAAGTCCACTGGAAGGTCACTGAAAAGTAGAAGTGTCCTTTCCCTAGACTCCTAATCAGTGTCAGTCAAACCACACCAGGGATTGAACTTTGCACAGAAAGAGAGATTTGCTCTCAGCATTTATTCTCAGCTGAATGGAGGAGAGGGAGGATCACTGTGTCCTGAGATGTCGGGGGCAGGGTGTGGGGATGTGCCCACATGAGTGCTGCTGAAAATAGTATTTGAGGTTCCCTATTTGGGAAGGTGTTAATGGAAAGGCCTCCCAGAGAAGGGAATACTCTCAATGGGACAGGGGTATCAAGTTAAGATTCTGTGAAAAAGGGACAATCTAGTTTGGAGAAATGACAGATAATTCAAATAGTGTTTTCTTAAACTTATTGACTAAATTCTACTAAATTTCACGTCTTTGTCTCACCCACATAATATTTCAAATATGGCTACAAAAAATGTAGTATGAAAAAACAAAAGGCTGGAAATAATCATATCAGGGTTCTAATCCCGTAGTTACCTGAATCTGGGCTTTGAGTAAATCACTAAACCTCTTGGACCTATAGTATCCTCATTTGTAAAGAGATATTTGAGGTCCCACAATGCTTATATAAAAGGAATGATAGAAGGATCCAATGGGTCTTTTGACTGGCAGTGTCACACATAGTTGAATCTATACATGACTAAGGAGTACCAGCTCTGCCCTCTCAGCTGCCTCAAATTCCTCAGTCCCAGAGAAGTCCCGTTTTAGATCCCTAAGCACTGAATATTGGAATCTGTTTTCTAAAGTATCCAGCAAAAAATGTCTGTCTCCGAATGGACCACCTAAAAGTATCTTAGTGAATACCTTATTGCTGCTTCTTGCTGTTCATATAAGGCCATGCATATAGTAGGCATTCAAAAAATATTTGTTGATGCTTCATGGTTTGTTGAACAGAGAGAAGTCCATGGATTTTGTAATTCTTTTAAATCACTCTGCCATTGGAGAATTGGGTACGAGAAAAAATTAATTTGCCTATATGTGTGTGGGAGCAAAAGAGATGGAAAGATTGAGAGAGAGAGATTTTAAAATTTAATATAGTAGAAGATTCTTTTCTTCTTCTCCTTCTCCTTCTCCTCCTTTTTCTTCTTCTAATTTTCCCACTGTGTTGAGTGGTCTGGAAGTATCATTCAGTATCTGTCATTTCACATCAGGATTCTCTATTGATCCTTGTTGAGAAACTTTGATCAAAAGTTGGGATGAGAAAGACTATAAGAGGGATAGTACAGAGATATTCACAATAAAGGAAAAAGAATTAAAACCTGTGGTCTACTGAAGAACTTTCAAAATTGGTCCAAGTGAAACAGGTCGATAAAGACAAAAACAATTTTTAAAATAAATTACAAATAAACATATCAGACTCTAGCATTTCTCCCTTAGGAAGAACTATCATCTAAAACTGTGGTGTCTGATATAGTAGCCATGAGGCTCTCAAGAACATAGGATGTAGCTGGTCTGAATTTAGATGTGCTAGAAGAATAGATTTTGCAGACTTTGTATAAAAAAGTTTATATGTATCATTAATATTCATTAATTATGTATTGATATGATATTATTTTGGATTAAGCAAAAGATATATTTAAATTAATTTTACCTGTTTCCTTTTTATGTTTTAAGTGTGGATACTAGAAAATCTTAAATTACATGTGTCTCTCACATTATATTTCTTTTGGTCAACACTAGTCTAAAGTATTCCAACTATGCCCCTCAAAGTAAGTATTTTTATAAGTAAGATACAAAGGTCAGGGATGTGACCTCAAATCACCAGAAGCTTTAAGAATGTTGTAGAAGAAGGTAGGGAATTAGGGAATGAGGGCAGTTTTGGAGTAAATGAAAATATCATGCAATCATCCAAAGGATCATTCAAAAGACCACTTTGTCATGAGACATGGTATGATGTGGACATTTTTTACTTATCAGGTGAAATTTTAAATTTCATGAAAAAAAAATGGGTCTGCCTTGGAGAATTGAATTACTTTTTAAAATAGAAGTTAAAATTATATTTTAAATTGTGTCATTATTTTTACTTTATAAAATAGAACTGGTAAGATAAACAGCTATTTTAATTGCATTATGCTCCATTGAAATTCAGGATTTAAAAATATATTTTTAAAGAGCTATAGCTCTAGCATTTTTATTGGTCTGACTAGTGAAAAATGATGTTTTGCTTTTTGCAAGAATATCTTGGGCAGAGTAATAATGATCAATCCCTGATGAGTATAACAATGGCTCCAGGTTACCACTGGGGAATGGCAAGAACCTCATTTTTATAACTATGTTTAAACAAAATACAGGGGATTTTGTTTGTTTGTTGGCTTTTCGTAGAAATAATTCTAGTAAGTCTAATGAAAAATTGAGGTGGATTCATCAAATGTACATTTCAGACTGAATGCCTGGACCCTAGGGCTCTTATTTTCTATGCATACTTCCCTGCTGCCTCGTTCAAAAATATGTATTGACACCTCTCTGCCTGTCTTGTACTAGGTAGGAAAGACACCAAGATGGATGTGGTATGGGCTCTAAATTCTAGCAACAATGAATTTCCTTTCCTGATCAACATTAATTAGTTGCTGCCAAAGGGGACTTAAAGAGCATATCTAATTACCACCTTACTTTGCATATGAATGAATCAAGTCCAGAACATAAAATGATTTTTCAGGGTCCGAGGCTGTTTTGGAAAAAACCAGCACTAGAAGCCCTGTCTTTTGAATCCCACTCTTAACTCTTCTATTATTGCTTTTCACACCACCACCTTCTGCAGATACCTTTTTGCTGTCCCTTGCACTTCAGGCACATATCACTTATTCTTTTCTAAGAAATGCCTCTTTGTAGTGAAGGCAGTAATTGTATTTGAGGACTCCTTTAAACAGAACCAACCCAAGCCGAGTGCAACCCTGGACCCTCTCCATAGATCATAGCTTAGGGCCGCTCCCCCAGGGAACACAGAAGCGCTTGGACCAGCTTTAAGTTTAAGTACGTGTCACCATGATGGACGGTGTCTTTGGTGTCCGTATATCATGGAGTGGAAGGGGTGTCGCCTATGGACGGAGAACATCCATTCTCCTCTCTTGACACTGTGCCTTTTCTCCAAACAAGACATATCTGTGCGATTACAATCTTATCCAGGCTGGCTTGTTCCCTCCAGAGCCTGTTTACAGTGAGGGACAGAGTCAGTCAGCATTCTGTGGGTTGAAGTTTTGAACAGCATGCCTTGGAAAATAGTGAAAGAGATGTGGAATTGAGAAAATGTAAAGTTCTACCTGAATTGTTTGCATCCTCTTGCTAGCATCTCAAAGGGCTTAATTCCTATGTACAATGAAATGTAGCAATTAAGAATGAGTTCTTGAACGTTATCCTTTCTGATTGGAATCTCTGATCAATTATTTCCCCACTAGGTGTTAGTGAACATTTCTTCATTTTAATTTCCGTATTGGAAAAATGGGGATTATATAAAAAGTCTGCTTACCTCATAGAATTTTTATGAAGTATAAATGAATAAATACAAATAAAACCCTTAACACAGAGTCTGGAACTTACATTGTCTTCAATATAGGATAATTAGCATCATTATCATCTTCCCTGAACTGGAACTTTGCCTAAGAAATCTTAGGTAAAATCATAAGATAGAAAAGAGTTGTACCGATACGGGCTGTGGGAAGGCTGTGTGTTTCTTCATAAATAACCTGAACTGTGTGTGTAAGCTAAATATATTAATTCAAGCTTACCTGGAATGTGGAAGAAATGTGTGTGTGTGTGTGTGGGGGGGGGGGGTGTTAATTCAAGCTTACCTAGAGAGTAATGTGTTAATTCAAGATCTATCTGCTACTCAGATAAAACACTTGAAATTCTAAGAAACTAACAAAAGGTCCTTTTGCATATAAACATCATCGTTTGACTCCCACTCCTACATCCTCTGTATAAAAGAAACCCAAAGATCCTATTGAGGCTTGGGTGTTTGAACAGGAGTTCCCGATCCTGGCCGGTCGTTAATAAATTTTCCTTCCCAAGAATATTATTCAGTCCTGACCTTCCAATGATCCTGGCAGATCATTGAATCTCTCTGCTTCCACAACAATGTTAATAATTAAAGAACTTCTCAAGCAAGAGGTACCTCAGTTTCACCTTTCTATACTAGCTAGAAGAGAAAGGGTGAAGTTCAGGAAGAGATATATTATCCCATCCCATCCCGTCCTTTATATTCATCCATCCATCCATTCATCCATCTGCCAATCGCTTTACTCTCTTTGAGTTTCATGGCCTAATTGAATTTGCTTGAGGACTTTCTGTTTCCTTGGCCTTATGATAGATCTGCTTCTTCCTGATGTAAAGGCTTTGGGAAAAAGAGGGGGCTGACTTGTCCTCAAAGGCAGAATTTGTGAACAGGCAGCACACATGGGCATCTGTTCTATATATATATATTATATCATAGGATAGTACAGTATAGGATAGTATATATTATAGCATATATGGGCCTTGGTTTTACCCTGGAAGAATATAATAATGAGGTTATAGAGGGAAAGTGTGGGTGATTAAAGGAAATAGGGCATCTCTTCTCCATCTGTGACATGATACAGAAAGATGGTCTCAAGCATATCCTCCCCTGGAGGTGCTGAAGGGAGGGAGAGGGAAAAAGAGGTGTAATAAGGGGACATTTTTGGAACTTGGAATTGTCCTGAATGACACTGCAACAGATACAAACCATTATATATCCTGCCATAACCTACAGAACTGAGTGGAACAGAGTGTAAACTACAATGTAAACTATAATCCATGCTTAGTGGTTGTTGGAGAAAATATGGCTCTTACTGGGACATGGAGACTGATTGACCATAAGCAAAGAATTCATTTATTGAGAAGCTCTCCCAGTGGAGGGGTCTGAAGAACAGACTTCAGTCCCCCCACCAGCATGGTGGGGATCTGAAGAGAGACTTCAGCCTACTCCTGGAAAGGGGGAATTTGAATTTATACAGTACATTCTTAGGCAGGGGAATGATAGTTAGTGGGAGGGGGTTGAGGGTTCAAGTGAGGTGCAGGGGCCAATAGGAAGCTTTAGAGATGAGAAAATTTTTCTGATAATGATTAGGAAGTTTATGATTTCTTGGAATGCTGCAGGAGCAAATGTTTCTTTTGATCTGTAGGGTTTTAAAGTATTTCTTTATTTAACCTGTGGGAAAGTGCAGTGCCCTCAGACACGGGGGAGTGGATTTATCTTTTTCCCAATGCATATCAGGGGAAACTGAGGTACAGCTTGTTAATTATTGCAAACTTCTAACAGTGACAATGCTCCAAATTCATTCATCAATTGCAATGAATGTACCACACTAATGGAAGAAGTTGTTAATGTAGGGAAGGGTGGGAGGTGTGGGGAGCAGGGCATATGGGAATCCCTCAATTTTTTTATGTAATACTTTGTGGAATCTAAATATCTTTTTTTTTAATTATATATAAAATATTTAAAAGCCTGTCCTAAGCTCAAATTCCTGCACTAGGGCTTGGACCTGTCTATTCCTTTTCTCTGCTCCCTTCTCCAGAAAATCCTTTGGCAAGAAGTCATTTTCTAGGAACAATCATGTAAGACTACTTAGGAGTGTCTCCAAAATGGCCAAAGTCCATGAACCACCACTCTGGTTATACATAATGGGAGATTTTTTAAAGACCACTTGTCTCCCTTTCTCCACAGTGGCATAGATACTTCATTGTAGACCCTTGCCCTCCTTTTCTCATACGTTGGTCTGAAGTACTCTATCTAGGATTTCTAACTACTTTGCATTGAGCAGTACTCTTCATGTATGTTGGTCTTCCTTACCTAGGAGGTCTATAATTCCCAACACTGGAGTACCATGTCTTTCCAATTTTTGTTTAATCGAGTAACTAGCACAGACTAAGCATGCAATAGAGAATTACTTACAGGTAGGTGAATAAATCAAATGTTGAAATCAAAATTTCTGAAAAATTAGAAGAGTCTATGATGCTTGATCTTAGAATCAATTTATATAGTCTAATTATCATCCTCATTCCATAATAACTGCGACAGCCACCTCTGTTCCTGGTACCGTGAAAATAGCGTTTTGTGGACTAATCTGGCGGCACCTTTATTTTGCAATTGCTACATGACTGCCTTGTAGTTTCATCCACCTGTAAACAATCTGAATTACAAACATGGCACATCAACCTAAGCTATCAGACATTGTAAACACCAACTGTTTTAGTAGAATAGACTCAAGGGGGTGAACCAATAATTACTGATGACGTAAAGTCAGCACACAATTCTTCAACTACTTTAATTCTATGCAAAGGGAAAAAGAAAGAAAATGGTTCCATTCAATATGCTGATGCTGAAAAGAGCACTGACGTTTGTTTTTCGAATGCTGTTTGACTGTGAGTGCTCAATAATTAGAAATATTTAATACAGGCAAACATCAGCAAGCTAATATTGTTTTCTACTTAAATCTTGGCATTTGCCAGAAAGGAAATGGTATGTTAGACATGTTGCACTCTTTCTCAGTATGATAACAACTAAAATGGCTTAAAATTGGATTCATTTATAAAGCTGGACACTATTAATATCATTCCCTGCATGATGGTAATTCATTTTACTCTGCTTTGTCTCAGAAGCAGTAGGGGCTCCATTCCTTATATTCAGTTTGCAATCCTAATTAAGTATTCATTATAGAATACATATTTTTTCATTTAGGGTAGAATATCAAACATTTATGAGTTGCATGACACTTGTTTACTATTAGGCCAAGGTAGTGAGAAACTGTACATCTAATACTTACATGTCTTCAACCTATAAAATTAAGGTCTGGAAAGGACTCAGCTGGAGCAAAAACCTGTCTCCTTCAATGGTTCTTATTTTACCGGCAGTGCACCAACTAAGCTGTGAGCCTAACCAAATGTAACTTCCTTGGATCCCCCAACCAGAATAACAAGATGCTCCATGGATTAAGTACAAAGTTGAAGTGACAAATAGAAGCTTCACGGCAGATTCCATGGGACCATGGTCCCACATACTTTTACTATTAACAGTTGAAAGGGCTAGAAATGCAAAGAAATGCGAAGATGCAAAGAAAGGAGACAAACATTAAGAGGATTAATTGAATAAAATCAAATCAAACATGTAGCTAGAAAAACTGGAGAAACTGCCAGCTGGTGAGATCTGTTATAATGCGGCTGGATGTTGTAAGAAACTCTTTTAGTAAGAAGCAAGTTCTCAACCATACCAGTTTAATCCTTTCAAACCTTACTTGATAAGTAATGGATTCTCTATGTGAAGTACAACTTTGCATTTACAATATGCTTTCTCCTTGGGAGAGCACATCACCCTAGAGAATCTAAACTATTCAAAATCACATTCTGATGAACTCTAGGGGAAAGCTACCATCTCCAGAGACTGGCTTAAAATAAAGGATCACATAAATAAGACAGCCACAACAGCAAACAAATTATCAATTGGAATCTCTCAAAACTCTGTGATTCTCCTAAGGAGTCTTATGTTAAGGGTCCAGATAAAAACCCTGGTGGGAATTTGAATCCAAAATACTTCCCAATAAATAATTATATATTTCCTGAGCACCAATTATGTGCGAAGTCCTTTGTGTTTGCAAATGGTAAAGGAAAAGGGAGAGGAGGAGGGAGAAAAAGAGAAGTTATGATTTTTAGATGTCTGCATACACATCACAAGGCAAAGCATATTCCCCTGATAAAGGAAGTGTCTCATATAGCTTCATAGGTGGGAGTGATTACAGTCATCATAAGTGAACTGAAAAGGCTGCTTAGAGAAAGGAGCTCTTCATCTGGGCCTTGAAGGATTGGCAGAACTTTCATTGTTTGAAATAAGAAGGAATGCATTTAGGCAGGGTAGGTAGGTCTGGAGAAAGAAAAGGAAGTAAGATAATGCAGGGTTTTTTGAAGTGCTGAATCCAGATTGACTTGCCAACTGCAACAGACACTAGAAGAGCAAGGGGAAGATGGATTTGGAGATGATGGATTGGTAGGATTGTAGAAGGACTGAATAACATGCTAAGAATTTAATCAGAGTTTATTATCCAGGAAATGAAAAGAAACCAAAAGTTCTGTGACCAGAATTATGCTATTATATTCAGAAGAGATAGTCAGCTGTGAATAGAATCAATTTGAGAAGGAAGGAATTGGAGGAAAGAGAAGGGGTCCTGTTGTGGTAGCACTGGATGGGGTGGTGAGAGGTTCAAGTGAATTTGTGGTAGCTCCATAAAAGAGAAAGCCACTGGGCTAGGAGACAAAAGAAGTTTTGATTGGTTAAGGCATCAGAAGTTTTGAGTTGATGCTCAAAGGAAAAGAATGGGGCAATGTTTATTTTATTGATTGTGGATTTATTGATTTACACTTTTTTCCCCATTACCATGTGTCATGATGACAATACATGATGCCAAAATGTGAATGTTTTCTTACCAAATCTCAGATTTTTCCCTATTGACTAATAGCTAAACTTAACCAAAGGGTAGCAATACCCCAGTTTGAATACGCATTTCACAGAAAGAAATGAATTTTCTATATACCCACCATCTAGTCTTTAGAACAAGTTTATATTCAAAGATTAAAACATCTGACATAGGTTTGAGAAGACATTTTCTTTTTTCCAAGTTTACAATGTTATCTATTTAAAAAGAAGGTTTCTTGGGCTGAAATAGGTTTCTGTAGATGGAGTCATCTAGTTTCAGAACTTCTAGCATTCCCTTCCTCTCTCCAGAATTGAAGGTCAGTATATACCTCTTTGCAGAGAATCACAATATCTCCTAATGGTCCTTTTAGTTGTTTTCATTTGTTTGTTTCAAGGTTTCAGATCTTTCCCTTGCTTTAAAATATTTTGAAATTTCAAATGACTTGATATGGGCTATTATAGAGGTATCTCATCTGAGCAACAGCTTCCTGGACTTTACGTATGAGGTTGTGTTATTCTCTCAGAAAACCTCCTCCTCTCTCAATCATAGAAGAATTGCTCCTATTTCATTCATGGAAGAGTCCTCAACACTGCCAGGAAAGTCCTTCCGGCACCAGTGACTATGGTGCCCCATTTTTCACTTTTGGAGGTCTTTACACACATCAGCTAAATTTGTTCTCCAGGGCCTCTGTGAAGATAGTGACTTTACAAATTCCTCCTTTGACAAATTCCTCCTCTGGGAGACATTATGGATGCTGATGAAAAAAAAATACATCTTGCAAACATTATAAACACACTCAGAATATAGAACCTAAGAGTTTGGAAACTGAGCAGTACATTTTAAAGCTAGAGATTTACTTAAGTTTCAACTGCAAATTGTTAGCCAATGTTTACATCAAGGATACGCAATTAATAAATACAAAAATTTTGTTTCACCTCTATTTCCAAAGCGAATAGGATATTTGGTCAAAGCAGGAAACTTTGCTTTGATTATAAGCTACATATAATGAAAAAGTATTTATGTTTCACAGATACATTTGATTCTAATGGATTGTATTTCCCATCAGGGAACCAGGTTCAGCAAATATTTTCACATGCTAACTCCTCAAATCAGGCAGAAGGTTTTAGTTGACTAGAAATACAATAAGCCTAGAGAATAGAGGTTTGAAGAGAAACTGAATAATGACTTTTTAATTATTCTTCACTAGAATTTATTGAGACCCAGTATTGGGTTTCTGGCTGTAAAGTTTGTATATTACCTACTCTTAAGGGGAAAATAACTTAATAAAAATATCTTTTCTACTCCCTTCTAACCTTGACAACAAATAATAAATAATTGAACTAAACTTACCTATCCTGTTATATTGAACTTGAAAGATAGGTATTAAAATGTGTTTCACAAATTTTTTAATTGGAAATAAAAAATGTAAATCTGGAACGGGAAGGGTTTTAGTAGTAGACGACTGAATGGACACGTTTTAAAGATCAAAGCTACTACAGATGGATTCTGGCTAAGAATCCAGGCACATAGGTGTTGAAGACTTGTTAGTCAACCCCTTAGAGCATATCTTTCTACAGAATCAAGAAGAAATTGGCTACCAGAACTAGCAAGATGTATTTCACTCTTGATGAAAGCAGTGAGATGAATTTTCCAGGGTTAGATTCCAAAATGAGCTAAAATATCCTACTTATATAAACCCAGGGAAAGATGGGCTGCCTAGAATATGGCCAAATAACAATGGAGGCTACCTTTTTTCAGCAAAGGCAAAATGTATTACAAACAGAGCTTAGCATGAAGGGACACAGTCTCAATTTGTGATAACTTGATTCTGAATATTTTAACAATGTGAGCACTGCAATTAAAACAAAAAGAGAACTGTTTTCATTGTATATTTCAACTGCTAATTATTTTCTTAAAACTTAAAAATAAAAACGATTCATTGTCCAGGTAAGAATGACCCAAAGAGCAAAACGATTAATACTCGGTCCCAACTAAAAAAGAGTTGAGGGGATGGTGACAGAGGTTCAACAGTGGTGTTCAAAATGCATCAAACTTGACCCTGGGGAATGTTCCTCTTCTAGTGCCTTTTCTGTTGGTTGTCTTCTTAAGTATGGTACATAGTATTATTTGCACTTATGAAATTTCAGCTCAACTTTGAACTTTGATCATGAAACTTATCTAGGCCTTTTTTATTTAAGAATTCTCAAAAAGTAATAATAATAAAAATAAACGCTCTATCGAAAAGACACAGGAAGGCAAGTGGTTTGTCCATGTTTGTGTCTCAAAAAAATGTGCTTTGTCAAGACCTGAAAGTGATACCTTATAACATTGCCTGGTCTCTATTGATAGGTTGGGACAATGAAGAAATCATTTCTGTTAATCCACGGCTCTTTCCTAACACTCTGTATGTTACCAAGCTATTTGTTTACAAATTTCCAGGTTTATTATTCATATATACTCATGAACCATATTCTGAAAGGTTGAATCACTTAGTTTTCCATCAGTTTAACCCTTTGCCCTAAAGATACATTTTTCCTAAATCTCTGTTTCTTCTCTTTTTGTATTTCTCTCCCAAAATCAGATTCTCTATTTTGATATTTTTCTCTTGACTTTTCTCTTTTCTAAATTCCTATAATCTGTGTTTAGATACAATCAGAACTTGGCCTTAATTCTCATGACTATTTTAAGACTTCTCTCAAACTGAAGATTTATGACTTCAATCCGGTTTGGACTATCAGGCATGGCTTATTGCAGTTACCCAAAGAGTACTTGTTGCCAAAGTTAATCATCCTAGAACTCATCTTGGCTCTAAAGAACAAGTCAATTATGTAGTTTAGGGGCCTGAAAGAACTAATCTATAAGCTTCTCCAGAATTTGCTGAAGAAGCTTCTCCATTCACAGGTTCAGTTGGGATTTAAAAAAAAAAAAAAAAGAAAAAAGGGCAATTTGGTAAGGTAGGGTTTGTATGTGTCTTTTTTTTCTGTGCATGTTCTGCACTCACCTCAATTCTTTTCTTCCATGGACTACCCATTCCCATTCCTGCCCAATCCAGAGCAATTTTTTCTTTGACATGCTTGTTTATCATCTGCCTTTATCATTAGGTCCCCTGTAATTCATTCTTCAGTCCAATCTACTGACATCTTTCACCAGTCTTTTCCATATCCATAGTCACAGCCATGCTCCCTTATTCCTGATTCTATGTTACTCCGGCTAGTATTCTGTTTTTGTGTGAATGTGATTCTTATCACCCTTAACAGATGTTCCGCTATATACACACTAGTGTATAAATTTCTCCTGGAAAGTGAGCCTGACTCCTTTCTTTGTAGAATGTCCCACAGTATCTTGCAGAATGTAGGATGCTGAGTTACGTATGGATAATGCTAATAATGTCAGGTAGAATAGTAATGGACCTCATTTTGCTTAGGTACTAGCTGGATGCTTATCAATCTTGTTTCTTTTTCCTGGAAAAAATATAAAACTTCAGTTCCCAGTGTCACTTGCTGTTACTTTGGCACTTTGTGACTAGTTACGGCCAGTGGCAGAAGCAATGAATTCTATTATCAGTAGTGGCCATAAAACATCCTGCATGATTTGCCCACACTCTCCCTTCTCTCTTATTAGTACTACTGGAAACATGGGATTCTGAGATTGTAGAAGGTCCAAAATCTCTGAGTCATTGTCAGAGGTAGAAACCTCTCAGTAAGGGTTATGGACCTGCTCTGATTTTGTGGTCAGTAAAAAAATGAATTTTTATTGTGTTGAATTTGGGATGGTTTGTTACTGCAGCAAAACCTAGCCTAGGTTCACTGATGCAGATATTGAATGGTAGGATTCAAAATTGAGAAATATTTCTAAATGAAGTGTATCTATGTGGATATATGTGTGTGTGTGTGTGTGTATACACCAATTTATATTTATATATAAATTGGTAGATGTGTGTCTGTCTTCGGTATGTGTGTTCACCCACCACTGCCTAGATCTTTGCTCCCTTCCCACAACCTCAGTGTCTTCATTTCTAAGTTGATGGTGGGATTAGAAGTCCCTCTAGCTTGAAATCGCTTTGGAAAAGTGCCTGCTACATTTCTTCAGGTTTCAACATATTCTGAAGTTCTTTTAACCCAAGAACAAAGCTCAGGCTTGGACAGATTCTGATTTTAAGTTCATCCAAACCATTGCTTTGTTGCTTTGCCCCCTTTAAGAAAATTCCAGATGAAAGCATAAATATGCCACATGAACTGATTTGCTGCACAGCAAGATAATTCTTTTAAGCAGTTTCTATTATAGGAAAATTAATTTCAAGGCACTTCATACAGTTCTAGTAAAATCCTTCCGCTCCATGGGGGTCCATGAGCACCATTAACTGTGCAGCATTTGCTGGGTTTGCCTCGTTATGGCTTGGTGCAGTGAAAGATTTTTTTTTTTGTTTGTTTGTTTCTTTTTTTTTAAGTTGATCTTTTTGAAAATGCATTATTTTTTTCCTCTGCTCTGCATGAACATTTAGAGAAAACTGAAAGTTATTTGTAACAAGAACAGAATACTTTTATTTTCCTACCTCATGTAAGGAAAGTTAAATTGTTTATCGTGGCAAAACTTTGTAGTTTGTTTGTTTATCTCTCTATATATATTTATTTAGTGGTTCTCATTGGTTTTCAGAGGTTATCATAAACAGATGCTGAAGCTTATCTACCAGTAAGCATACAAAGTTTAAATGATTTATAATAAGGAAGACATCATCATTCAGCTCTCTCTTATCTGGCTCCCTTCATTGTCTCATAGGTGGTGTCATCAAGAGAGCCATATAAATTGTCTGCACATACTTTTCTACCTCAGAGGCTGTTTCCTGGATAGTCTGACCTAAGACATTGGCATACAAAGTCTTTTATGGTCTGGCTCCATTATATCCACTCTCTGCTCCAGCAGTTTCTTAACCCACTCATTTCCAATTACCTTGGGCACCTTCTCTTCTTAACCATCTTACTTGGCTCCGAGTATTCCCATTGCTTAAAGCATTGTTCCCAAACTATTTTTAGCTCAAGGGAGTTTACATATCTATATTTCAAGGACCAATTTATAGTCCATATTTTATGTGCCTTCCCTTATCAAATCAAGTCTGGTCTTTCCTTCCTCTGATTCATATTGGAATTGGTATCAGTGCTATTAACTTTATCATAATCACTAAGTGGTATAGACTATAAGCTCCTTGTGACAAAGATCCTGAGGTATTTCCTGTTTTTAGCCCTTTCAATGACTTTCACATTCCTGAGATCATAGTGATCTTTCAAAAGGAGATTTTGCTTGTTTGTTTCCATGGGGCTTTTAGCTCATGAGTGCTATATTCTCAATATCGGACTCAGATGTAGTTTTCAGGGTGTAGAGCTTTTAAAAGGGATGTGTGAACAAAAGTTATTTTGTCATACTGCATATTATTTACATTAACAAGCTATATATTTGTGTTCTACAAACCAATCAAGATGCAGAAAATACAACAAAAATTTTTATACAATCAGTGGTATTTAACACTCAACTCTAGTCCCCAGTTTTGATGAATCTCCCCAGGAAACTGTGATCTCAGTCGGTTCTCCATACTCCATAATGAAAGGGGTGAGATTCTGCATCCCTGGATTTCTTTAATATCAAATTGCAATCCCTATGGGGTATATTGATTTTACTTTCTTATAAAACATGAAGTAATAATAAATGTTTGATTAGAAATTTAGCATTTGTGAAGTATTTCCACATATCTTTTTTCATTTGATTTAATTTGTCATTAGCCAGAAAAATCTCTCCTGTGTTCCATTGCACAAAGAACAGTCAGTGACAAACCAAAGTAAGGGGAGCCAAACATCACTGCCTTTGGAAGAACTACTAATGCTTGAGTATATACCACTTACCATTCCATTTGGAACCTAGAACACCTCAGTTAGTTGGAGCCAATGACTGTCCTTTTCTGGATGGTCAAGTTTTTCTCATCTCACCCAGCACTTTTACACTGCCAGCTTCTTCCTTCCATTGTTTAGTGGTAGAGAAGATACTTAAAGTATTCTTTCAATCTAACTAATAATTGTTGGATTTGGAGGTACTGCATCTAACTCTGATTTCCTGCTGAACTGGGAAGCATATATAAAAAAGCACTAGATGCTACAGAAACATGGTAATCCTTATAAAATTAGCAAATGTGTTAATAAAATGTTGATAAATATAAGAAGATTTTATAGTGGTTTTATAAGCTACATCACAAATATCAACCTTCAACACAGATGAAAACTTTCAAAAATTATTTTATTTCTTTCTGCTCAAAGTGGAATCTGTAACTACCACATGGTGATCACACCTCATTTTCTCTACAACAGGCCCATAGAGTGGCCTCAGATTTCCTGTTTTCAGGAATGTGAGTCTAAGCTGGCTCATAGATACAGTGCTATATTGATTCACCAACAGGATGTGTGATGTTTGCCAGACTGGTTAGTTCATTTGAATAGGCTTCTGATTTTCCTTAAAAGAAAGATTTTTTTTTAAGCACCTTTTCAATTTTAAGATTCTTCATTTTTCTATATCTGTGGTTCCAAGAACAAGGAAATCCTGGGACCAAAATGAAAAGTTGATACTGTATTAATCTGCACTGATGCATTATCCCCACCCCACTCGCACACATTGTCTTTCCATCCCAAATAATTGAGTTAGACCAAAGGAAATGTCTCCTTCTGTTTGTACAATTGATTTCTGATTAGGTTTTTCAGTTGGTTCTACAAATGTACTTCTTACAGCCCTGTGTTGTTTATTTAATGAAGATAACCTGATATTCTTTCCAGGTTTTCAAGGAACAGGTTATGCTTTTAAATCCCCTCCTCCCCCTCGTGGAACCATCCATCCTTCTCAGGTAAAAGAAAACAAGGCTTTTAAATGATTACTTTACATAAACAGCAGGGTCCTATACTCCAAAGGCTGGAAGATTTCCAAACCATGAAACCTGACCCAGAAACAATAAAACGCTGAAAAAAAAAGCAGAAATTTCTCTTCAGTTTTTGGTTGATTCTTGTGGGATTCTTCCCTTGTATTTTTTCCTTTCCAATGGTCTGGGACTTAGAAGGGTGACTATAAATTAAAAATGATAATTCACTATCTGTATCTTCTATAATTTCATGAGGTATAATTTTATTCTTTTCCTTAAATTCTAAGTGAGAAAAACAATAACAAAAGTTGGAATTTTCAGGAATTTTATTGTCACTACCGATGCAATATTCAATCCTAGATCATGGATACTTCTAAGGAAGCTCAATCATGATTAAAGCAAAGATTACTGGACTGGGAGTTAAAAGCAAGGTATCTGGTTCTAGATGGTCACTAAATCTAGTATAGCCAAAGGCAAATCATTCCATGTTTCCTCTCTCAACCTCAAATTCCGTAACTGTGCAAAGGACTTTGAATCTTGAGCTCTTTATAGCTTTGGCTGTGTCATGACTGTGCTCTTACCCCAGCTCTGAAAACTGACACAATGATGAATGTTCAGCAGCCTTGCTGAGTTGGGGTGCTAGGCTTTGATGTCCCCAGCCTCTGGTTTCTTTTCACACCCCCTACTCAATCATGTACCATTTCCCATGCCTGGAGCACAGGGCTCTGACACCAGTTCTTGGGTTCAGGAAAGGAATTTTCATTCAAGCATTCACACTGAGTATGAATCTCAGGCACTATGCCCCTTCCTTCCAAGTTGTTTGCCTTTTACCTTCTCTATGTTATGAGAAAGAAAAGATAAATATCATCACACAGTAATTCTAGGTATACAAAAGCTGATAGGGACACTTGTACAAGGAAGTCTTTATGTGCTTGGGGTGATGGATCCTTCTCTTTGGGACCCTGACATTACCCCATGATTACATATATGCTTGCTTGTAGGCTGCATGTGGTATGAGTGTAGTGATACTCACAGCCCTCGTTACCTATAGCTGTATCTGTCTGACATCCCAAACCTGAGGGAAATGGAAGAATTCAGCTAGGAAACACATTGTTCTTAAAATTTTGATGTTTACACTTGTGTGTATCAGAACTCCAGGACTAAAGACTAAAAGTTTTAGTGTTCCTCAATTATAACTATTTCTCTTTTCTCTCTCATTCCCCTTTCTTCTGCTGAGGTTAGAAGAGTCTCATCGATGTCAGGTTGCACATGGGAGTCAAGGAGCACCAAGAGGATACAGGACTAGAGAGCTGTATTCTCCCCAAAGTGCATGATCCTGAGCAGCACCTGAGTACACCACTCCTGCCTCACTTTCTAGTATCTTGCTTCCCAATCTTGACATGTATACATCTGCTGTTTCTGCATTCCCAATCAAACTGGCCCCTGGTTGCTCAGGTCCCTTCCCTCAATACCCTATCTTCCAGACCTTTCTCTTCACCTGCCTCCATACCAGAAACAGCCCTACAATTCTCTGTCATATTTGAGAATGCTTATTCTTGTGACTCATTCTCAACAGGCTGGAGTGTCTGAAAGCCGCTAAATTGATTCTTCTATGCAAAATTCTATCTTCCTCCCTCCCTTCTTTTCTCTCCACTTTCCTCTTTCTCTTTCTTTCTTTCTTTCTTTCTTTCTTTCTTTCTTTCTTTCTTTCTTTCTTTCTTTCTTTCTTTCTTTCTTTCTTTCTTTCTCTTTCTTTCCATCCTTCTTTCTTTCTTTCTCTGTCTCTCTCTCTATTTCTCTCTCTCCCCCTCTTTTTTTTTGCTTCCTTTCTTTACTTCCTTCCTTCTGAAAACATATATTGACTAGGTACTTTGAGTCAGGCACTTCAATGGTACTGTTCACTGTGACAGCAAAGGTGAGAAGGTCCTAAGCATTACCCTTGAGGAAATGGTAATCCAGTGGAGAAGTAGATGTGGCACACACCATTGGACTGCATGACAACACCACATGATAAGAGCTGTAGTGGACATGTGACACTCTGGAAGAAGCAGATCTAAAGCTATAGGGGAAGTCAGGGAACATTTACCAAAATTGGCAATTGGACCATCTCTTATAGAAGCAGGATTTTGTCAGGTGGACAAGTTTGGAAGAAGATTCCCAAAAGAGGGAATACCATGTGCATAGAGACAAGAGAGATTATGCACGACCTAGAAGAAGAGGTATTTCAGAATTGTTTGAGCGAAAAATAGGAGTTATAAGGATAGCAATGAGATTGGAGAAGTATGTTCAGGGAAAATATTTTTCTCTGAATAGGCATTTTCTATGAGTTATCCCAAAGAGATGAGCAGAAAACCTTGCAGCAGAGTATTCAACTCAGGAGCCCCATTGCTCTTCTTTTGATTCCACATCAATGACTTCCCAGCAAGTCAAAACAAAATGCCAATTATGATCCAAGGCAGTCCTTAGTCATCTTATTTGAGACAAATCCTGGTCCCCTCCATGTAACACAAATTAGACTTAGGATGACCGTTACATGCCACCTCATTTCTGTTTTAAGAAGCACAGTATCTCATTGCATATGTGTGTTTTTATGGGTTATGTCATTCTTACAAAAAAGTATGCAAAATGATACATATGTTTCAAGAAAAGAAGAAACATCCATGTGTCCAGTACCCATGTGATTTAACTCAATGCTCTAAGTATTTAGGGAAGGTAATTTTGAAACCAGTTTTTCATAAGGAGATCATTACTGAGGACAGAGGTCCAGAGGAGAAAACAGGCACATTGCTGACCTTCTGTGCATCTATGAGTGATTGTAATCAGTGACTCAGCAGAATTCATCCATTCAGATAACATATCATTGAAAGCCAGATAGCAGTGCCAGTGCTAGGTGCTATGGGGTAGCTAGGACACTTAGAAACCCTAAACTGGTAGAATTCATGGATAAAATTGCTATAGTAACATACTTCTGCAGAAATAATTCAAGTGTTTTGTTTTTCAAGATTTTTTATTGCTCCCTGTCAAATAATACTCTGTTAGGGTTGAACATTAACATGCAATATAACAGTACATCTTAAAATAATAAAATTCTATCTCATCTCTCTCTTTGCCAAGATGCTTGAACAGCTAAGAGACTCTTTTTTGATGTGAGTAGCCCAGAGGATGAAAAAATTGGGTTCATAGAATAGTTCTATTAAGAAAAAATTAACCTTTGGCTGTATTTTCCACTGCCCATCCTATTTGTGTTCAGCTAAGCCACTTAGACAAATTTTGTATTTATTTAACCCAAATTGGCCTATCTTTAACTTCATATTCGTCTTCTAAAACCAGAACTAAAAATTTATTTCTTTGCCATAAGGCAGTCTTCTTTTGGGTTGAGTGAATCCACTTATTAGACTTCTAGAACGGAAACAAGTTTAGGGTTTGCATACCAGTTTTTAGGAAATGTATTTTGAAGAGGGATTGTCTGGTACTATGAAATCATATTACTTGGGCAGGTACCTCTTCTGCCTTCATGTAACACTAGCTAGAAATTAGAAACAATGAAATAAAATCAGAGACAAAATATGATTAAAAGATTGTACAGGTTAGCTAATAAAAGGAAAATAAAATTGGAGTTTAAGGTTGGCATTCCTGGGTTTTCTCCACCACCTGCACACGGAGGTGGTCTCATTAATTTGTTTTCAGTCTGGTTACCTGGCCCAGGGGACTAGGAGCAAAGCAGCTTTTGATGAGGTAGAGGTGAGAGGCTCATTCACCAGATCCAACTCACTGAGACATGAACGAGACATTCAGTTCCGCAGTCATCAGCCTGAGAATCCAAGAGCACGCTGTGCATAGGGAAGAGGCAACAGTTGCTTTAATCACTCCTTAGCAAACTGCTGTCTGGTTTATTGGCATGTCTATCAGGGGTGATTTGGTAAACTGTCTTAACTCTTAGAACTGTGAGTCAACAACATCATATCCCACAGCATACCTTATGGGAGCCATAGTTGGTAGCAACCACCCTAATGGGAAAAAGTTCCACTGAGACTCCAAGAAAGTGTCTCATTTAATAGAACAGCAGCTTAGGTATCACTTTTCCCCAGTTTGAAGAGGTAATGCCTAGATTACACTATAAGACAGGAGTCAACCTGAGTTCCACACATCATTTCCTAATTCTGCATCTTGATGGGAGAGTCCCTGCTAATTACCTTTCAAAGCTGATCTTATTGCTCATGGCTGGCTACCTTGTCATCTTTAGCTACAGATACCATGATGTCAAGAGTCTCTATTTAGAAAAGCATGTGTGTGAATCCCAGCCCTCATATTCCTTTGAAGACATGTGTACACTGTGTTTCAAACAGAGTTTCTGATGCTGGGAGCTGTGGTTGGAAATAGGGCAGCAGTCACTGTGTGGATGTTAGTGCTGGAAGAGACAGTTAGTGCTGGAAGAGACAGAAGTATGGAATCCAGTGTCAGGTCCAAAGTCTGTAACCCTAGAAGTCAAGGCATACATGAAATGTTAACCACATGTCAGAGAAGACTGACCACAAAACAGAATTTTGTTTGTATGGGTCATTTGAGATGTCATAATGGGTTAGCACAGATAGAGCTATAGGACAATTTACTTCAGCGTCCAGAGGCAAGCAGAACTTCCTACAAGTCAAACAATTTCTCCATTAGAGAATGCTTCATAAGTGTTCTTCTAAATAAATGTGGAGTGATGTCTGTGTTTTCGTGAGAAAGACTGAGGAAGAGAAAATATTAGCTTCAAACTTTTCATCTTCACTGAGCTGCTTCCCCTGAAAGGGTATTGCTGTTATTAACGGCAATGATTTTCGTTTACAACACAATGTGGGAATGTAATTATTTCCTGGTATGAATTGCTTACTCACCAGTTCCCCCCAATTAGTTGATCCATTGTTTCCTATATATTTTGTTGTTGCTTCAATATTCTGGATAGCTTGCTTGTGGATAGAATTGTTTTTCAGCAGTTCTGATAGATTTTTTTTCTTGCTCTTATAAATTGCTCAATAAAATTTGGGAACATATAAAGGGCACCAGAGGTGATTAAGTGTGATATTTTCTCAAACTATATTTGATTGCTTAGTGGTTCACATTAAGATAAAATCGCTTCAAAAAAACCCCAGCTAACTTGATTGCTTAAAGCATGCTCAAGGGCTCAAAATGTCAAACTTGGAATCTGTTCTAGGAAGAGAATGATGGTACACAGCCCCATGCTCTAGGAGAATAGTAGTCCATTCATCAAAATTAGGGAGCATATATATTCAAAGTCCCTTTTTCTAGTTCTTACATGCATGCCTGTATGACAGTATGGGTACAAGCAGTGGTACTAAAAGAATAAGCCCACAAATTCCCATACATTTTGTGGGAGGAGCACAAGGGAATAAAGTTAGTCTTCCTGGAAGAAAAGGTCCATGAAGCTTGGGTGAATTTAGTCATGCAAAAGCATGGGTGGCATTTAGTTATGCTAAGAAAAAAGGAATGGCCTCTCAAACCAGGGGGAAAGCATGAGTGACTCCTTCACTAATCTATTTTCTAAGTGATAGCACTGTCATAGTTAAATAATACCTCTATTGTTTTTTCCTTGTTCTTACTTTAAGTCCTCCTTGTACTGAGTGAGTGAACACATTTCTATCCGATTGGCTAAATCCTACGCAATAATAATATAATCTTGATCCTTTTTGTGAATTAAAAAAAAGAAATTGATTTTTAGCTTTAGAAATCTCCATTAATTGAGATCTCTTACAGCTATCTGACAGGTCTAAGATTAAAATGACCCTCAGGCAAAACTGTGTAAGAACATTAGAAGGTGGCATTGTCTCCATTCTTCCATCAGAGGGCATAATCTTTCTCCTTGACCAACCTATCTAAATCTACCACTTGTCAAAATCAATTATTGCTTCCTTGAACTCTTCACTAAGACAGAAAGAGGAAGTAGAAATTTCAAGGGCAAAAGAGAAATCAGAATAACATTGAAGTCCTGAGTCTTAGACCAAACCAAAACATCATAAAAACAAACAAAACAAACAGAAACCTTTAAGTAGATTGAAAAATTAGGGTCTTCCTAACTAGTGTTTTCTAAGTTTTGATCAAGTTATAGGTTGAAATGGAACCCACGTTTGGAAATAGAAGGCACATGGCTTTGTGTATGACAAATTATAATGCATACAAATACTCACACACATGTTAATATTTATTCATGCATATGTGCTGTCATTCATTCAAGAAAATTATACTGAATATTTACTGTGCATCAGGTAATGTTCCATATATACTTGGAATATAAAATAAATTTTTCAGAGACATTTATAGTAAGGAAGTTACAAGTGAAATGAATTGTTAAAAGTCTATTATGATTTAGAGGAGTTGATGGCAATATAGGTTATAGAGTCTTCAAGGTGGCTGGATATGTAGGATTTCATCAGAAAGGATAGCAAGCAGAAGAAAAGGATTGGGAAAAACATCTCATGTAAAGGATACATTGTGAGCTAAGCTCAAGAGGCCTGAGCCAGACAAGTACATGGGGTATTGCTAGTGGTTAGAATGGATGAACTCTTTGATATGCTCAAACCTGGAAATCTTGTAAAGGCAGATTATTAAGGCCAGTTGATAGCACACTAAGCATGTTCATTGTTTTCAAATCATTTCAAGCAGTGGAAAATTTTTTTTTGGTCAAAAAAAATTGTATGATTAGCTCTAGTGAATAAAAGAGATAACAAATACAACAGATTTTAGGCTGAAGGAGCGTTAAGAACAGACCTTTCTATATTCATTTCAGCTTTCCTTGACTCTTGGTTGCCTTAGAAGCATTAGCATGTTTGAAAAACAATAGGTTTATATTTACTGATATTATCTATCTTACATCTATCTTTTTAACATCATATTTGAAGTTCTTTATATTTTAAACAAAAATATTTTTCTAAAACTAATACTTTACTTTGAGGGACTTCTTCTCCTGCCTAAGTAGAGTGTCCAGGACTGGATGCAACCTACTGCATGAACCAAACAAAAAGAAACTGAGAAAATATATGCAACTATGATTTTCAAGTCCTGAACATCAGAGGACAGTGATCCCCAAAAGACTGGAAACAAAAGGGATTATTCCTACAATTGTGGTAAATTACTGCCTTGAGAGAGTTTTCAAGCCATAGCACATGGGAAAGAAATTGGGGCAGAGCCCAGAGGAATCCCTGAGTTGAAAAGGCAGAACTAAGAAACTGGGGAGACCAAAGGAGCTTGAGTACATAGAACGGAGTACTTTAAAGAGATGTGCAGACAGAGAATTGCAGAAATCTGTGAAGAAAAGCTCTTAGGTTTTCAGCAGAGAACTTCTCTACCTGAGATAAGGGAATGAACCATCCAATAAAAATAAGAGAGAGGCTAGTGTCTGGTGTTCCCACAGTGCATAGGATAGTCCCTGTTTCTACCTGCTAGACTGGAAAAAAAACTCATAATTCATGGAACATTGGGGAAAATACTCCAGAAGCTCTGTCCTCATTAGTAGACAATGTTAGCTGTATATAAAGACTATCTTAGCAAATCACAGAAGCAAGACCTGAATGAATCAAACTGTTTTGGATTAACATAGCCACATCCCAAAACAAGATTAAAGCATATTTTTAGGAATACAAAAATATCTGGCACCTAACTAAGTAAAACACACAATGCCTGGCAACCAATAAGCAATAAACAAGCATAAAAAGAAGCAGGAAATTAGGATATATGACAAAAATACCAATCAGTCAACTGAAACTAATTCAGAACTGACACATATGTTGAAACTAGCAGGAAAGGATGTTAAAAAGTTATGTTGGAAAGTTAAAGATATGGAAGATATTTTAAAACATCCCATATCAAACTTCTAGAGATAAAAACTTGTATAAATGAAATGAAAAATATAGCATATGTGACTGTTGATTATACATTGTAAAAGAAACAATTAGTGAACCTGAAGACATAGCAATAGAAATAGTATGAAATGAAAAATAGAAAGAAAGCATTTTTTAATTGAAACAGCCTAGTATATGCATAATTGGAATACAAAAGGAGAAAAGAAAAAGAAGGAAAAATATATTTAAAAAACGTAATAGTTGGAAAATTTCCAGACCTGTTAAGATTTAAAAGCCCACAGATTCAAGAATCACAGTAAAGGGAAGCAGACTTGGCCCAATGGATAGGGCGTCCGCTTACTACATGGGAGGTCCGTGGTTCAAACCCTGGGCCTCCTTGACCCATGTGGAGCTGGCCTATGCGCAGTGCTGATTCTTGCAAGGAGTGCCGTGTCACGCAGGGGTATCCCCCGTGTAGGGGAGCCCCATGCGCAAGGAGTGCACCCCATAAGGAGAGCCTCCCAGTGCGAAAGAAAGTGCAGCCTGCCCAGGAATGGTGCCGCACACATGACGATCTGACACAACAAGATGATGCAACAAAAAGAAACACAGATTCTGGGTGTTGCTGACAAGGACAGAAGCGGTCACAGAACACACAGCGAATGTACACAGAAAGCAGACAACTGGAGGTGGGGAGAGGGAAGGGGAGAGAAATTAAAAAAAAAAAAAAATTAAAAGAAAAAAATCATGGTGAACCCCAAGCAAAGCAAACATGAAAAAAGCTAAACCAAGACTCATCATAATTAGATTTTGCAAAGTCAGAGATGAAATAAAATCTTAAAACCGGACAAAGAAATAAGACATGCTACATATAGAGCAACAAAGATAAGCATAATATCAGATTTCTCACTGAAAACAATGCAAGAGAAGAGACAACGGGACAACATCTTTACCTTAGCAAAAGAGAAAAGAATTTCTTTTAAATTAAAAAAAAAAATGTATCCACCTAGAATTACATTACCCAAAGAAAAGTATTCTTCCAAAAATGAAGGTGAAATAAAGATTTTTTTATGTATGCAAAAGGTAAAAATAAGATAAACTAAGTACAAAAGAGAAAAATCAATGAAACCAAGAGTTGGATCTTAGAGAAGACAGATTTATTAATAAAACTCTATCTAAATTGATCAGAAAAATAGAACTGTGACATCACCACAAATTCTACAGTAGTGAAGTGATAATAACAACCTTTTAAAAATATTTTTATACCTATTATTTCAATGATTTTGTTTAAATAGACAGATTCCTTGAAAGGCACAAACTACCAAAATTTATTCATTCAGGAAGAAATAGGTAACTGGGTGGCCCTATATCTATTAAAGAAATGAAGTTAATATTTTAAAATTTTCTCTGAAGAAAAAAATGCATACCCAATGACTTCGCTGGTAAATTCTAACAAACATTTAAATAGGGAATAATATCTTTTCTACACAAACTCTTCCAACAAATTGAAAAGGAGAGACTACATCACAATTTATACTTTGAGACCCAAACTAGATAAAGATATTACCAGAAAAGGAAATTTCAGTGACATATCCTTCATACATAAAGGTGGAAATATTTTGAACAACATTTTAGCAATTTGAATCCAACAACATTAGTACATCATGAATGTGTGGCATTTATTTAGGTTATGTAGAGTCACTTTATCATTTGAAAATAAATTAACATAGTTAATCATATTAACAAACTATAAAAGACAAATTATATGTTCATTCCCGTGGAACTAGGGGAAATAAAAAGAATTAGGAAAAAATCCAACATCCATTCCTAATAAACCTCACAGCAAACTAAGTGGAGAAAGGGATTTCCTCTACCTGACAAAAGCATCTATCAAAAGACCTAGAGATAATGTCATACATTATGGTAAAAACTAAATCTTTTTCCCACACGACCAGGAACAAGGCAAATACATCACTTCTCACGTCTTCTATTCCACATTAAACAGGAGGGTCTGATCTATGCAATCAGACAAATACAGGAAAGTAAAGGCATGTCTTTTAGAAAGGAAAATATAGACATTATCATCTATGTAGAAAATCAGAGGAAATCTATTAAAAAATCTACCAGTACTAATAAGTGAATTCAGTGAGTTTGAAGAAAAGATAATCACTGAACAAAAACTATTGTATATCTATATACTAGCAATGAACAATCAGAAATTGAAATAAAAAATATCATTTGCAATACTATTAAAAATATGAGCTATTTGGAGATAAACCTGACAAAAGATGTGAAAGACTTGTGCACTTCAAACTACAAAAAAAGGAATTGTTGAGCAGAATTAAAGAACTAATTAAATTGAAAACTATACCTTGTTCATAGGTCAGATGGTACAGTGTTTTTATGAAGTCAATTCATTTTGAATGACAATCTGATTCTAAAATTCATATGGAAGTGCATCATGCTTAGAATAGCCAAAACGACTTTGTAAAATACAAAGTCAGAGCATAAATACTACATGATTGTGAGACTTATTATATGGCTACAGTAATCAAAACAGTGCAATATTGGCAAAAAAAAAAAAAAAAAGATAACTAGACCAATGGTACCCAGTAGAGTTCAAAAACAGATTCACATATGAAAAACTCACTTTACCATATATTTTTATCAGAGAAGTTGTGAGCTTATAAAAACAATCAAGCATAATGTGCAGAATTCCCATACATCACCACTGCAGCAATACCTTGCCTTGTAGAATATTTGTTACAGATTATGAAAGATCATCATTAGATTATTACCACTATGTCCATAGCTTACATTTGGTATATTTTTGCTATATATCCCCTATTATTGATACCATGTATTAATATTGTACATTTGTTATAGTTCATGAGGGAAAACTCTTATATTTGTACTGTTAACTATGTATATTTTTCACCACATGGTTCACTGTATTATACAGTACCATGCCTTGCACAATCTACCCAAAGTGTGCACTCAGTGGCTTTCCCTTTCATCACAGATTTGTGCAGCCATTGCCTCAGTAAATTTTTGAATGCCTTCCTTAATCCAAAAGAAAACAATGCCATATCCCCCTATTATTGACCCATAGTATTTATATAATACCTTCTTTGACATTGATATAAGAATATTACAATAGTTATCAACTATAGTCCATAAGTTATATTAATTGTATTTTTGCCATGCATCACCATTATCTTATTATCTTTTTCAAGTTCATAGAAGAACAGTCCTGTATTTTGGACAACTCATTTTTGACAAGGGTGCAAAGGCAATTCAGTGGAAAAAGGATAATAGTCTTCTCAAACAATGTTCTTTGTTCCTAGAACAATGTATATCCATATGTAAAAAAGTAAACTTAGATCCATACTTCAGACCATCTGCAAAATTAACTCAAGAAGGACCATACAATTAAATGTAAAACTTAAAACTATGAAACATATAGTAAAAATTAATAAGTAAAATTCTTTGTGAGTTAAGTTTGACAAAAGTTACTTAGAGGGAAATGGATGTGACTCAATCAGATGGGCTCCTGTCTATCATATAGGAGGTCCAGGGTTCAATGCCCAGGGCCTCCTGGTGAGGGCAAGCTGGCCCATGCAGCAAGCTGGCCCACCCAGAGTACCAGCCTGTGTGGGAATCCCACCCTGTGTGGGAGTCTTGCCTGGCGCAGGAATGCCGCCCTGCACAGGAGTTCCAGACGACATGGAGAGTTGACACAGCAAAATGATGCAACAAGAGACACAGAGAAGAATAAACAAGAAGACGTAGCAGAACAGGGAGCTGAGGTGTAATCACCTCTCCGGAAGGTCCCAGGATCGGTTCCCATAGCGTCTAATGAGAATACAAGCAGACACAGAAGGACACACAGCAAATGGACACAGAGAGCAGAAAACGGGTGGGGATGGGGGAATAAATAAATAAGTCTTGAAAGAGAAAAAGGTTACTTAGACATAATCCCAAAGCATGATCTGTAAAGCATAAACTGATAAACTGGACTTGATCAAAATTAGAACATTGTAAAGAGAATAACAAGGACATCCATAGAACAGGAATACATATTTGCAATTTGTATAGGCATTCCTCATTTTATTATGCTTCACTTTGTTGCACTTTACTGTTTCTTGTTTGCTTTGTTTTGTCTTGTCTTTAAGATGGAAGATTTGTGACAACCCTGAGTGGAGCAAGTCCATGAGTGCCATTTTCCAACAGCTTGGGCTCACTTAGTGTTTCTATGCCACATTTTGGTAATTCTCTCATTTATTCAAACTTTTTCTTTATTATTATATCTGTTATGGTAACCTGTAATTTATGATCTTTGACGTTAGTGTTGTAATTTTGGGGGGGTTCCACAAACCATACCCATATAAGATGGTAAATATTTGATAAATACTGTATATGTTCTGACTGTTCCTCTGACTGGCTTTTCTCCATCTCTCTCCAGCACCTCAGGCCCTCTTTTCCCTGAGAAACAACAGTATGGGAAATTAGGCCAGTTAACAATCCTAAAATGGCCTCTGTTCAAGTCAAAGGAATACTCTTATGTCTCTCACTTTAAATCAAAATCTAGAAATGATTAGGATTAGTGAGGAATTCATGTCAAAAGCTGAGATAGGCTTTCTGTGCCAAACAGCCAAGTTGTGAATGCAAAGGAAAAGTTCTTGGAGGAAATTAAAAGTGCATTCTAGTGAACTCAAGAAAGATAAGAAAGTGATCATTAGTGATCCAGAGAAAGTTTTTGTCTTCTGGATAGAAGATCAAACCAACCACAACATTCCCTAAAACAAAAGCCTAATCCACAGCAAAATTCTAACTCCCTTCAAGTCTGTCACAACTCAGAGAGGTAAGGAATCTGCAGAATAAAAACTTGAACTTAGCAGAGGTTGGTTCATGAGCTTTAAGGAAAGAAGTCATCTTCATAACATAAAAGTGCAAGTGAAGCAGCAGGTACTCTTGTCAAAACTGCACAAATTATCCATAAGATCTAGCTAAGGTAATTGATGAAGGTGGCTGTACTAAACAACAGATTTATAATATAGATGAAAACAGCCTTATAATGGAAGAAGATGTCCCAGGGTTTTCACAGCTAGAAAGAAGTCAATACCTGGCCTCAAAGCTTCAAAGGACAGAGTTACTCTCTTGTCAGGGGTTAATGTAGCTGGTGACTTTAAGTTGAAGCCAAAGCTCATTTATCATTCCAAACATTCTAGGCCCTTTAAGAATTATATGAAATGACTTTGCCTGTGCTCTGTAAGTGAAACAACAAAGCCTGGATGACAGCACATCTTTATACAACATGATTTACTGAATATTTTAAGTCCACTGTTGGGACTTACTGCTTAGAAAATATATATTCCTTTCAAAATATTGCTCATTGACAATGCATCTGATCACCCAAGAGCTCTGATGGAGAGGTACGATGAGGTTAATATTGTTTTCATGCCTGCTAATACAACATCCGTTCTGCAGCCCATGGATCGCAGAGTAATTCCAACTTTCAGTTATTATTTAAGGAATATATTTTGTAGTCATGACAGTGATTCCTCTAATGGATCTCAGCAAGTAAATTGAAAACTATCTGTAAAGATTCACCATTCTAGATGCCATTAAGAACATTTGTGATTTGTGGGAAAAGGTTAAAATATCAACCTACACAGGGGTTTGGAAGAGGTTGATTTCAACCCTCATGACTGACTTTGAGGGGTTTAAGACTTCAGTAGAGAATGTAGCTGCAGATGTGGTGGAAATAGCAAGAGAACTGGAATTATAAGTGGGGCCTGAAGATATGACCGAATTGTTATAAGCTCGTGATAAAGCTTTAATAGATGAGGAGTTACTTCTAACAGGTGAGCAAAGAAATTGGTTTCTTGGGACAAAATCTACTCTAGTGAAAATGCTGTGAGCATTGTTGAAATGACAACAAAGGATTTAGAATATTACATAGACTTAGTTGATAAAGTAGCCACAGATTTGGGGAGGATGGACTCGAATTGTGAAAGAATGTCAAACTGTATTGCATGCTACAGAGAAATATTTCATGAAAGGAGGAGTCAATCGATGCAGCACACTTCACTATTGTCTTATTCTAATAAATTGCCACAGTCACCTGAACCTTCAGCAATCACCACCATGATCAGTCAGCAGCCATCAGCTTTGATGCAAGAACCTCCACCAGCAAAAAGGTTATGACTCACTGAAGGCTTTGAAGATGGTTAGCATTTTTTAGCAATAAAGTATTTTTAAATAAGGTATGCACATTACTTTTTACTTAATAGACTCCAATATCATGTAAGCAACCTTTCTTTTAATGAAGTTTTGGGGATTGAACCCATAACCTTGTACATGTGAAGTAGGCACCCAACCACTGAGCTACACCCCTTCCCCATAAATATAACATTTAAATGTACTGGAAAATTTTTTAAAATTAAGAAATAATGCACTGGGAATCCAAAAATTTGTGTGACTCACTTTATTGAGAAATTTTCTTGAGGGCAGTAGTCTGGAACTGAACCCACACTATCTCTGAGGTATGCCAGTATATCTGAGAAGTGCTTATATAAAGAACTCTGGAAATGCAATAGTTAGAAAACAAAACAAAGCAAAAGCAATTAAAAATTGGCAAAAATCTGAACAGCCAATTCTCCAAAGAGGATACACGGATGTCAAATAAGCACATGAAGTGATGGTTAATATGATTAGTTATTAGGGGAATGCAAATTAATCCTACATTTTGCCACTACACCTATTAGAATGGACATTAAGAAGACTGATCCTACTTAGTTCAGGTAAGTATGTAGAGGGAGTAGAATTTTCAAACATGGTGTTGGAATGGTAGAGCCAATCATTCCACTTTTACATATTTACCTAAGAGAAAAGAAAGCATGTGTACTTACTTGTACACAAACACCTGTACACAAATGTTCATAGCAATATCATTTATAATAGCTAAAAACCTTGGAAAATGTTCTTCAACAGATGTAATGCATTACTTTTCAGAAATAAAAAAGAATGAACTTTTGAAACACACAACATTGATGAATCTCAAAATAGTGATGCTGAGTGAAAGAGGCCAGAAATAATTAAGAGCAGATACTGTGTGGTTCCACTTATATAATGCTCTAGAAAGTACAAACTAATCTATAGCAACAGAAAGCAGAGTAGTGAGCATTTGTCTGGGAAGGAGGATGGGGAAAAAGACAGAAAGGAAGAATTATAAAGAGGTACAAAGATTTTTTTGGATATGATAAATATTTTTACTACCTGGATTGTATTGAAAATTTCAGGGGAATATGTGTCAAAATTTATCAAATGGTACTCTTTAAATATGTACAGTTTATTTTATGTCAATTATATTTAATAAAGTTTCTATAATAGTAATTTTCCTTGTTTTTAAAATAATATTTTAATAAGGCTTACAGAAAAGTACAAAAACAGAAATTAAAGCAAGTATTATCTCAATCCTTAGATAATGTCTTTATTTTATTTTCCACCCAGTTTTTACATAATGTATATTTATTTGTACTAATACATTCATCAAGTTAGAATCATAATATACTACAGCTTGCTTTTCCACAGTTAATATTATAGTGCATTTTGCATAGTCTATAAATATTCCTCAAGGGATCATTTTTAATGACAGAATATACTCTATTATATGGCTTTCTAAAAATTTATTCAACCCATCTACTATGTTGATAGTCAGATTTTTCCAGAATTTTTACTAATATAAAAGAATTTCATTGAACATTCTTGTATATAAATCTTTAAATCTGTCTTTGCTTAATTCTACTTGAAAAGTTTCTAAAACTGGAATTACTAACCCGAAAGTTGAAAATTGTAAGACCTTTTTTGTTTGAGAAGTTGTGGGTTTATAGAACAATCACGCATAAAACACATAATTTTCGTACACCAACTCACCATCAACATTGACCGGTATGAAATACTTGTAACGATTGATGGCAGCACATTTCCATAAATACAATCTAACATTTCCCCTTTTAATCAAATTCAGATTGTACTTTTTGTACCTGCATGCTTTATTTGGTGTTAATTATATTTCAATAAAACTGTTATAGTAATATTTCAACACTGCATTGTACTTATTTGTTTAAAAGTACTTTTCTAATCTCTATCTCATCTAATCATGCCATTGAGTCTGATCTGTGATACCATTTAGAATAATTGCCCTTATTCTGATTTTCCAGAAGAAGAAACAAGATCGGAACGGTAGTATTTGACCACAGTCAGACAGTTCACAAGGGACAAACTGTGGAAAATGCTGACATCCTCACTTCCCATGTGTCTTTACAAATTTCCAGGCCGGTTTGCTCTGAAGGGTATTCAACAACACTGGTCCAGTGAGCTGGGGTTGCTGGTCTCTCTCACATCCATTTGGCAAAACCAGCTAGCTAGCTACATAAAGCGAGTGGTACATGCTACCTAACTTTCACAGAATTTGTCTTTATTGCTGCTGCATATTTTGACTTTATTTGCATGAGGCCAAATATTTATTGTTTGCACACAGAGATGGCATCTGGCTTGCGCTTCCTCAGACCTTCACAGACTTTTAAACTTCTAGCACTTATCATTACTTCTCAGTTAGCAATTAATTTTCTATGTCCCTCGACATCACTCATATTGCTACTTTTGTGGTTATATAACTTCTTTTGTTTGCTTTTATAATTTTTTATGCCCTGCCTCATCAATTCGGTTTTACATTCCTTGAGGACAGGCATAGTGGGTAGGCGATTATGCTTCCTTATAAAATGTTTTCAGTGGCACCCATTGCACTGTTTTGCTTTTAATATAAAGACAAATCATTCTTGTTTCTCTGGCCACTGGTTTTTCCCAGTTTAATCCAGATATTTCATGAGCGCTTTCTATAGTCTTGTAATTTCCCTTACCTCCTTCTTTCCCCACACATTCTCAACTTGCCATTTACTCTGTGCATGGAAAGAGTTAATATTTTCAGCTGTAGTCTTAATTTTTAACTCATGCCTTATTAAAAAATCATGAATTTAAAGAAAAATAATGAAAACAAGAAAGATATATATTAATTTCCTGGAATAAGGCTAAGCAGACATCTATCAGAAAAGATAAAAAGGGAATTAATGTACTGGCCATTTTTTCTAATTGGAACAAGTACACTAGAAATAAAGTTAATGTGATAAAATGACTAGAAATTATTGGCCACCTAGTTTTGGTCCTCTTATTAAAGAATTTTTATTTTTGTTAGAGATTTGGAACCTTATTCCAAAGTGTTTACTCTGGGGAAATGGAATTTTTCAGTAAGGTTCAGTTTTGAAAAGAAATCGTTGGTCTCAAAGCAATAGAACAAACAAGTCCAAATGATTGGTTAACTAATCAAGGTGAAGGACAGGGGTCAGAGTCCAGAGGGATAGCCAGAGTCCCTTCCTCCTAGCATCTAACCCCACGTGAGCAGAAGAGCTCCTGTGCCTCACTCTTTTCCTTTATTAACCCTCGCTCACTTAGGAACTATCCTTCCCTGATGAAATCTCTTAACCAGGATCCTTTAGAGAAGGCTCTGTGAAGGGAACACCATGGGTTTATCACTTATGAATTATTCATTGTTATCAGTATTAGCTCTCATAATTTCAGACCGACTGCTCTTGTAGCTCTGCTTTTTTTTTGTTTGTTTGTTTTTGTTTTGTTTTTTCCCTTAAGTTATAGAAAACTCAGCTGACAAACATTAGCAGGCAGGCCAAGGGGAACTGTTGGGGCCTCATTTGGCTGATTATAGCTGCCTTCCCCCTCTAACTCCAGTGGTTTTTTGTACATGTAAATTTGCTTGTAATTTTCAAACACAAAGTTCTACAAATGGTGACGTGTATCAAAGCAATAACTTGAAGCCAGTGAGTGTTCCCAATCAAAGATGGTGATGTCTGGGCAGGGCCACCTTCATGAGTAACAGAGCCCATTGTTCGTTGATAGCCTATAGTGCAGCAAGCAGAGTGATGGGCGGCCGGTGTGTAATAGTAGGGTAGAACATTTCTAATTTCCTGTAACCTCTCAAGCAGTCAGAGATTTATGGTGTAAAATCATCTCTGCCACTGCTATCCTAAATGTCACCAATACTGACCCATTCTTTGAATTTAGACCTACCCTTATAAAAATGCAAGTGTCCAAGGGAGGGTTTGGATCAGCCTTTCCCCCACCTCCCACTGCCCCACTCACTCCTCCCCTCTTAATGTAAATCTCTTTTATCAGCTTATTCTCTCGAAACCAACTGGAAAGGGAAAGGATTGAGAGCATAGTCTCTCTGCTTCGAGACAGGGCTTTCCAACCAAGGTATCCAGAAAAGATGGTCGCACACTGCTCTTTGCACCAAGCACTGAGAGTCCCACTGAGATTTGTTAGATTTTGAAACTGATCTCTCAGGCTACAGTGATAATTTCCTCCAGAACAGGATAAGCTTAACGTTATGGTTATTTTCTCCCTCCTATTGATATATGCCAAAACTCTGGGAAGAACCCTTTCTAGAGTATTATTCATTGGCAAAAATGTTCCTCAGGCCTTTTATTTTAGAAGACAGGGAAAGCGGTAGTGACTATTTATTGAGCCCCACATTTCTTTTATGTCATTCAATGACTCAACAATCTTGGGAGGTGGATAGTATTGGACTCTTTTTATGTACAGAGAAACTGAGAATTAAAAAACTTGAATGTCTTGAGTCACTCTTTTACTCATTCATTCAACAAATATTTATTGTGTCTTTGCTATGGACCAGGCATTATTGTATGCACTGGGGATATATAGGTATACAGGTGAAGGGAAAAAAAGACAAAATTTTCTACCTTAAGGAGTTTACAAGATTGCAGGGAAAGTTACCAATATAGTCAGCAGCAGAGTAATGCTGTGAACCCAGGTCTAGCACCCATCTTTTTCCTTATTGTATATAGTTATCAGTCAATGAGAGGTAAAGATCATTTATTTGAGAGACCCAATGCTCATACTTGTGGTAAGGCAAGGTAGGGGAAAACTGCATCCCTCTGCTTTTTTCCCACCCTTTAGGATTCCCGTTTCAGTCTGGATTTCCCCATGAAAGGATATTTAGCCAAATTAGTAACGCCCTTAAATAAAGAAGGGTGCAAGGTCAAAGAGTACATGTTGACACAATCTGCCACAGGCTAGTTTCCCAGATTAATACCCGGCACAGCATTGGAAGGACCTGGTCCCCTCACCTCAAAGGATGCCAGACCTTGAACGTTTTTCTGGCCAGTTTATTTCAGGGGCTGGACTTTGCTCTATTCGTGAGCAGCAGCACTATATGGTGTCTCATCTTTGATGCAAATTGCATCCCCCACCCCCACCCTCATTGTAAGGCCATGTGAAGGGCCTTTCAAAGCCTAGATTGCCACTGAATTAGGGTGAGACCACTGTGATTGCCAGTGAATCAAGGAGGAGTGGGAACCTTGGAATTAATACTGCTGGCAGGACTTCCAGACACAAGCACGCACACACTGCCCCCTCCCCCCACACACACACAAAGTGCACTCACAACCCCAAGTGGAGTGGGGGATTTGTCTTTGGAGGCCTGACAAAGTGCTTCTGACACATGCCATTCTGCCAGGCGGCACAGCTTCTTGGGCTTCAGAGGTAATTACATGGATTTTCTGTCTTGTACTTGCAAAAACACAGCCCAACCCTTCGCTGCCACTGCTGGCTCGTGGCTGACAACGCCTTTGGCTCTGGCAGGCAGCAGGCTGCAAGAGAATGTTTACATGCTCTCTTTTAAGAAATCAAACCCCAAGAAGGTGCAGGAGGTACCAATGGAAGGATGAAGGGCGAGAGTTTACATGAGGGGAGAAGGGTGGGGAGAAAAGCTTCTCCGAATAACCAGACATTCCAGAGGATGCACAAAAATGGGGAAACTGCAGCAGAGAAGGCAGCAATAATGTTGTTATTAATGAGTTTTATTTTTTTTCCCTTCATCCATCAGCATAATTGCTTGGCCAGTAATATTCATTTTGCTTTCAATCGACGCATCAATCAATCAACAGTTATTAAATGCCGCATGACTAAGTTTTAGGCCGGGCAATCTGTGTTTAAGTGGGATAGGGTGAAACATTAACCACAGACCCTGCACATGACGACCTTCCATGAGACATGGGAAGAAAACGGATTACTCATTTCAGGAAAATTTAAAGGACAAGGTGTTCAGTGATTTCTGCCCAATTGGATAGCGACTACAAACCCTGTGATGCCCCTGCAATGTTGTGAAGAGCAGGTCCTGAGTAAGTTTTGTAACTAGTCTGCAATATTCCATATGCAACTTGTGTGCATATTACCTCGGGGGGGGGGGGTGGCGGGGGATGTTAGTGGTGAAGTGCACTAAAGGTGTGAAGGGAAACCCCCCAGATCTAAAGTAGGTTCATCTTCAGGCAGCTGAGATGACCCTTAGTGCTACATCAGTGCAAAATTTTAATTACCGATTGTGGCAGTTTGAGATTATTTTATGACTCCCCAAAAGAAAACGATTATGTTTGTAAACAAGAAGAGAGAGCGCTGTCATTTTTGATCCTGCCATGTGACAGATAAAAAGGCTTAAACAGAGGAGGCTCTGGGGAGAGATGAGCAATTTACCTGAGAGCTTACGGCTGGATTTGAGAGTGAGTGGAACAGCCAAGAATGGTGTAGGAAGCCCTCAGAGACAAGCCTTATGCCAGCTTGCAGCTGAAATCTGAAAGAAAGCAGAGCAGCTGAGCCTGAGAGAGGAAGCCCAGAGGGGAAGGCTGAAACCTCACAGAGATTGGCAGCCATCTTGCTTTACTACCAGGCAACATACATGAGATCAACAGTAGCTGGCGTTGGTGAGAAAGCATCTCTGCTGCTGATGCCTTGATTTGGCCTTGGAACTATAAACTCTTAGCCCCAAATAAATCCCTATTACAAAAGCCAACAGATTTCTGATACTTTGCATCAGTACCCATTTGGCAGAACTAATACACCAATGTTGACCTTGAGTGGGTTTCTGAGACTCCTGTTCCTATAATTAAGTTCATATGCTTCCATGTATTTGCCCTGATTACCAGAATGCTGACCCAATTCCTGTGGGAACCTTAGAGTCACATAAAACATAAAAAATTAGAGAGAAACTTGGATTAAAAGATGTATTCATGATTTTGCTATTCATTAATGGTCTGTGACCTAGAGTAAGTCATTTAATTTCTTTGACCTCTTTTTTATCTCCAAATCTTTTAGACATTCTTGGGTACACTCCAGTTATTCAACCATGGCTGGTGATTTTCTCCAGTGGGCAACAACCAGTGTCTACCTTTCCATGCTAATATCCCTTTCTGGACTTTCTCTCCAACTATTCTCCTTCTCCAATGTTTCCCACATCCCCTCAGTCTATCAAAAATTGGGCAAGTTTCCAAGCCTGACTCAAAGCTCACCTCCTGCCTGCAGCCTCACCAGCCTTTCTAGACTGTGTTGCAAGCCCCCCTAAATTCCCAGAGCAATTTATCAGATACATGTGGTCAAGTACTAAGGGTGATGTGATATTATTCTTTAATTGTCTGCGTGTGTGCACACATGTGAGAATTTTTTTTCTGTGCTTCTAAGGAATATATTACATGTTAAGGTCATGGATAGAGACTAACGAAATTGTTGCGCTTTTTTTTCATTACATCTCTCAGGGGTTGGATAAGAAAAGTAACTAGATTCAGATTTGGTGATGTTTGGTTTGGACTGGGGTTAAAACAAAGAAAGAAATGAGGACTTTAGGGTCAGAAGGGATCCTTGTTAAATGACTCTTCCCCCACCAGCTGTAACAATTCCAGACTTCCTTTCCACTCTGTTTCTTTGCCAGTTATCCTTTCTTCCCTTTATCTTTAGGGATTTCTTAATCGGCTTTATCAGTTATATAAATTCACAAAGAAGTTATTATAGTGTGTGTATATATATGCATGTATATGTAAATTGTATAGTATTCATGTGTATGTGCATGTGTGTGTGTGCTTGCACATCAGAAAAGGAAAACAGATCTTACTCTTTCAGTTTATTACATATTTTATTCCTCATGCTGCCTAATGAGGTAGATGCTATTTTTCCCCCATTTTAAGAATTATAGAACTAAAATGTGTATTGAATTTGGGGGGTAAGTAACTGGTTCAAGTTCTCATAGCTATTAAGTATGACCAAATTCAAATCTTTGTCTGATTTCAGTCTCTTTCTATCACTCAACCCTCAATCTTCATAAATAAATTTAATATGTGTAATAAGCAAAATTAAGTAATTCCTGAAATGTACAACTAATTGAGTAGGAGAATTCATGTTAGAGATTGTAAAGTAAATTGGAGTAGAGATCATGATCTGGGTGAACTGAGAAGACCTTTGTGAAAGTTAAGTTTAGGCTTCATTTAGAGAAGCTAAGTACAACAATTGTACTGATGTTGGTTTGTGTAATATAATGATGTATTTAATAAATTTAATTTATATAAAAGAGTTTCTCAAGTTAAAAACAAGAAAAGACACTGCAGAACATTTCAAGAGAACACAGCACATGCAAAGGTTTACAAAGAGGAAACAATTCCCTTTGGGTGCCACAATAACTCTTTCAACTCACTAGGTAGAGTTCCATTTACAGTGCTAAAAAAGTAACCTGAAATGGACCTGCAGTAATAAATGACTCTAGTTAGAGAGGAGAAAACAACAGAGTAGCGCTGTCAACAAAAATTTTGAATAAACAAATGTCTGGGTAATAACTGGTTTATCATATTGGAGAATGTTAAAATCTAACTACCTGTGTAGAAAAACAACAGCAATAACATAGAAAGAATCCTGATTCACTCTGTAAAACCCATTCAGCAATTGGGGGTATCTAATATCTCTGAAATTATATCAGCTGGGGCTGCAAATTTAGTGAGTTTGTTGGAATTCGTAAAACGAACCACTAGAACTCAAGAATCCACTTCAAAGTCCATGCAGTCAGGAGACTTCCTCTCTACCCAGAAGAATAAATAAGTTTTAATCTTGAGAGAGGATAAAGCAATGATATCCAACTCCAAGATACAAGTGAAAGCTGAAGGCTGAGATGAGGTGTCAGTATGCACATATGAAGGGTGGAATTTCCCAATCCCCCACCTCTCTTACCTTAACAAGATCCCAAACTTATGAAGCAGAGAAACTACCCACCCCAAGAGAAAAGATTTACAGATATTGTCAATGTCAAAGAGAATGAGATAGTCAGAGCCCTGTCATATCATACTGGGGTAAAGCTTGCCATTCAACAAGTCCTGTCCATGCCATGCCTAGTTTCTGATCAGCTTTTTGGGGCCTCATTCTTAAATATAGATAACATCCAAAGTTCATCATTTATGTGTTTATTTCTTCTTTAAATAAATTCTTTCACCTGAAAGCAAGGGTAAAAGGAAAAGAAAAAAAAATACAACAGTAAACCAAAGGAGATAGAGTTAAAGCAGGAAGCAGAAGAAAACATCAGTACAATTATAATTGAGAGCTTCAGGTAATATCATCTATTCATTTGTTCAACAAATATTCAGGTACATTAATCAGGTACAAGAAGCATATATGCCAGTGGCTATTCCAGCTCCTTGGGGATATATTGATAAACATTCCACACATTTTTGGGCTTATATTAACTAGATGAAAGATGATGTTGCACCCATGAGAAAAAGAAAAGGATATTCTAAACAAGAACAAGCAAAAACTTTGAAAATGTCTAAGGTATTAGGTGAAAAAAAAAGAAAGAAAAAGTTGAAGAAATCCCTTAGAAACTAGAACAAAATTATAACTAGATAGAAAGTAGGGGGAAAATATAAGATAAATAAAGGCTTAAACCAGAAGGCCAATATTCAATGGGGAACACAGAGATAAAAGAATGGGGGAGAGAATTATCAAAGAAAAGAAAAAATAAAATAAAATTTCCCATAATTGAAGAACCTGGGTTTCCATATTGAAAGGGCCCATGAACTGTAAATCAGGGCACATCTTAGTAAATTTCTGAAACTTGGGGATGAAAACAAGATCCCATAAGCCATGAACAAGAAAGAATGTGTTCCATACAAAATTTTGGGTCTCAGAAGTCATGAGATTTTATAACTGCAATGCCAGAATCTGAAGGTAAGGGGACACACATTCAAAAGTCTTAGGGAGAACTATTTTCACTTGGAATTTACTCCTGGCCTGACAATCCATCAAAACTGTGGGTGAAATGAAGAGTAGATTTCTCTAGAGACAACTGGAGTATGTGCTCATCTGAAGTGAAACAAAAAATATATATGAAAATATGAGGCATTTTAAAAATAATTTCATGAACAATTAAAAATGATAAAAGAAGAGAAAGGTATTTATCCTATAAAACATGCCTTAACTCTGAACATGTTCTAAAATTGGAAATAGTCTAAGGTGCTATCAAACTGATTATCAAAGAAAACTCCTTACTCAAAAATTCCTACTGGTACACTTTTGTTTGGGAATAAATCCAAACTAATCAAATGATTTTTTAAAAAAGCAAAACACAACTTTATGATTATAAATGTTTGTGGTTTATCTCTCTATTCCTATCTTCCTACCCAGAGACTACCCTTTGCATGGAATCACTTGCAGCTCCTGAAAATCATCGTCCTTTTCCTGTATCCTTGCCTTATAGTTGCTGAATCCTCTGCCTGAGAATGTCCTCCCCACACTTAATATTCAAAATAGTATCTGTGTTTCTGTGATGATCAAGAACCAACATCATCTCCCCAGGAAGCCACCTCTCATTTTTAGTACCACCTCTCTTCCACACTGGGCAGGGGCCCTCCTTTGCTCCCAGAACACATGTTTTGTTATCTTTCATGGATGAACAAACTAAGTACTGATTTACTTTTCTACCTTTCCCAATAGAATATGATCTCCTGGAAGGTGGAGTCATATTTTATCCACTGATATATAGTCATTGTTTTTCAAGAATACTTAAGGTCCCAACAGTTTCTTACTTAATCTTCAAAACAATCTTAATAAGTGGAAGTTCTTTCACAGGTGAAGAACCTGAGGTTCAGAGAGGTTAAGTGCTTGCATAGTCATACCTTTTGATGTTGTAGGGCCAGATTCAAATGCAGGACTTTATCACCCTAAATCTTTCCTATACTGTGCTTGGACACACTGGGTGATCACTCAATGAGCCTTTTCCGAAACAGTCTGGGGAGGGTTAACTCAGGTCTGTGGTCTTCAGAAAATTATTTTGCTTTTCTTTTTTGTGTCCTCCCTAGATCAGATGGGAGCATTTATCCAGTGCATGCACCCTTGTCTTGTCCATGCCATGCTGCCTGAGGTAAGGAATGTAGAAGCTGTGAAAAGTCCAAAGCCCGTAGATAGGTGGGGTGGGCCTTACCTTACTGCTTGTCTTGAACACAGGCTTTCATGCTTCCATTATCTGAAATAACGCATATGTTACTTTCCTTCACATATGCCTCCTAGCCTCCCACACTCTGAAATTGCACAAAGATAATGTTATGTTTGCGCATTATTACTTTTTGAGAGTTTTGATGAAAAAAGATCCATACTAATACTATTAAAGCTGTTTAAATTACCTCTTCTTCATAAACATTGTCCAGAATAGGTGGGGATAATCAATATTAGAAAACGGCAAGAAGCAAAATTAGTCAGGTAAGACATTTTACTTGAAAACTCGTAACAAGAATCTTTAATAAGTGGGAATTGGAAAATTAAATCTTGTTTTGGCAGTACTCATTTAATAGGCAGAAATATGTTGGGTATAAAAAAAGTCATTTTTTTAAAAAACAAAGGAAATTTGATATACTATGGTTAAAAAAAGATTTATTTTTGTTGAAAAATAGAATTCTCTCTATATTGTAAAGCTACATCCTATTACTTCCATTTGATACTGAAAAATGGAAAAAGATAACTCATATCTAAAGAAACATTGATTCCAATGCATTTTCAATTCAAATAAACAGTCTTCACTCAACAATAAAATTCACATAAAAAAGAAGTGAATTTTTTCTCTTTTCTTCCTTTTATTTATATATCCACAATCAGACAAGCCATAACACTATCTAAACAACTGCATGCATTAACAAACAAACATAGATCAATAGCTATAATTTGACACACATGCACTGTTCTCTGTGAAAACATCAATAGTCTAAAAGCTGAGTGGGCATAGCTGGAAAAAAATATGCTTCACAGACACAATGTTGGCAGAAGATTAAATAACCAGATGTCAGGGAGAAAAAAATTCAATGAAACTGAACACATATTGGAAATGTACAGGTATTCTGTTGAGCTAAACTGTTCAGGATTAATAATAAGAAAATTATCTTCTACTTGCAGTCATTCAATTACTGTGCGTGCAAATATTTTGGATTGGATGTTTCCTAGTCAAATATATTACTATCTGCCTAAGGAGTGCTGTTGGGAATCAAGGCAGAACCAGGATATGAGTTGCACAATGCAGTCCAATCTGAAAACAATATCTTAAGTTGCTACAGAGCCTTTCATAAGAGAAACCATAGATGACTTGTGTCATTCAAATCTATAGTACTGTGATGGAGCAATGAAAAGGGAATATATAACTTAGTAATGGGCTCCAGCAGCTAAGAAAAGCCAAGTTTATGTAGAGCATTTGATTGAAAATAGATGAAATTCAAGAGTATGTCAACTCAGCCAGCACCTACACAGACTAAAAAAGCAAATAAGCCATTTACCATTTTATTATAAGGCAATATGGATGTGGATAGGGCAGTGCACCAGGGACAGGGACCATTCAACATTTTTATCATTTTCCAATGTTATTATATGAAACAATCTTTGCAATTACATGCAATAGAAGACGTGTGCCTCTTAGGACTAATATTTTTAAGAGGTGACTCTTGGCTTCTCAGCATGCTCAAATGATCAGGAGTGACCAGAGCAAGAGAAACTATTTATCTTAAGAACTTTTAATCAGTTCTTTAAAAATTTCTGAACTGTACGTCTATAAGCAATTTCTCACATATATCTGTAGTTCTATAATTCCTGAAATTTCTGTTTGAGTGTAGACTCATTGTTTCTGTAGTCTTCACATGTAGACTTCACATGTAGTCTTCATATATTCAACCAGTTCATTAGCTTGTGTAAATGTTATATATCAGATTCTACTAGAAAACCAGAGAATAAAAGAGGAAATGGGCTGTCAGATATAGCTGAATATTGGGCAAAATTATGAAAGCAGATGAGAAGAGATAATAGAGAGGTTTTCTTCCCATAGACAAACATCCAAGAAGAAAATAATACCAGTCATTTAGCACAGACATATTAAGACAAATAAGGAAACTTGTGATGAGAGCATGGAAACATAGGTGGATGCCCAGAAATGTACCTGTCAAGAGGCAAAGCAAGGTGTCAAAATGATGGGTCACAGATTCAAGAGTGGAGATCGGATGAAAAGCAGGAGGACACATTGTTGAAATAAGCATGATGAAAAAGGGAACTATAAAGATTAGTCTACATCCAAAAAATTTCCCAACTGTGTACTTCCATTTTTTGAAAAGACTAGGATACGCAAAAGATAAATAAATTATATAGATTGGATAGATGATAATGATAGATAGATAGCATTTTTAAAAATAAATTGATAAGAAAAAGAAAAGCATATCAACAAAAATATTAACAAAGGAAGGATAGGGTCAGAATATAGATACCAAACAAGCATGTGAAAATAGCCATCCTCATTAGTAAGCAAAGAGATACTAAATACACTGTGTTAATTTTAACTTATTCAATTGGCCAATATTGAAAAATTTTAAAAAAGATATACCACCAAATGTTGGCAAGACCATGGTGATAGAAGCACTCTGTCAATATAATGCTTTAGGAAGTATTTTGTGGTGCAGAAAGAAGTCTTAGAATTTTGCATTGCTATTAACTATTTTAAGTTATTTATTCCATGTAAGTAATCATGTACTTATACAAGGCTTTCACCATAGATACTGATTTTAACATATACACACAAGCATACAATTACATATAAACCATTCACATTTATGTATCAGAATGTTTCAAATAAGACTAAAGTGGGATTTAGATCTTGTTCCATGGAATTGATGAGCTGATATCTGCTCTCTGTACTCTTCATTCTCTGCAGGTTTTTAAGGTTATAGAGAGATAAGGGGTCGAAGAGTATGGTTTGTTCACCTAACCCAGTTACATGGACCAGTTATGAGTGCTAGGAGAGAGTAGGCATAAAGAAAAGCTCAAAATATTGATTTGAAAGAGGATTTTGGTAGACCCTGACAACAAACTACTCTGCTGTGAATCCCCAGGACCAAATTTCAACATGACTTCAATGAATATGAAGATTGGGTATAATGTGGTGGTGCTTTTGGACAGAGGTTTTAGAAATGTTGAAGAATCATAAAAGAGGCAGCCCCCAGGAAAGGGGAGCCTCATATTGTCTGAAGAGGGCTGATGGGAGTGACAGCAGTAAGGCATTACCTTCACAGGCCTCCAGGAAGCTGGCATCAGCAGAGGCTGAAGTGAAAGCATGAGAGAATGTTCCTTGTGGATATGTAAGACATACTTGGGGACTCAGAGATAATTGGGACACTTTTGATAGTGATGGTGCTACAAACATCTATCAAAACATAGTTAAAATCAGCAAAGACATTCCCTCTCAGCAGTCCCCATATAAGTGGACAAAGTCAAATGCTATACAATTCCCAGATTGAGGCCAGGAGAGAGATAGATAATTCTGGAATAGAGTAAAAGTAACTATTTTGAGAATTCTCATGAATGCTCTTAAATTTGGAGCAAACTGACTGTGTCCCAATCATTTCTTTTGACTGGCACATTGTAGGAACAGCCACTGGGGAAAATGGGGGTGTCAGTGACAAGCCTGTGTCCCTGATGGAAAGGGATGCTTTGGCTCTACACACACAGGGGGAGAAACAACTCATAGAGTCTACAGAAAATGTGCATACCTACCATTTCGGTGAAGTGAATCTCCTGTAGGATATGTAAGGCAAGTCAGATATAATACCATGGCAAGGGTCAAAAAGTTGTTGAATGGAGGAGAGATGTAGGTAAAATTACTGGACCCAACTACCTGGAATGGGGCCAAGACTAGAAAAAAAGTCTGTAAAGATGTTTGGCTAGCCCACTTCTACTGGTAATTCTGAAATTTTTTTTCACCTACAAGAAGGTGGTCTCAGTGTCCCAAAGGGCCTACTAAATGCTGCTTTTTATGAACTTACCCACTTCCCCAGACATACCCCCAAGCTATAAAAAGCTTGGTAAGAGATTAAATTACATATATCAAATAGCTCGTAGAGGAGAGCAAGCAGGTTTCAGATACAATGGGAAGCAGTAAAACAGTCACACACATACAAGCCCCATATCAGAGCAAATAGAAAGTGGTGTGGGAAACTGGCTTACCTGGTAAAATGTAGCAGTAGTTAGATGTTGCAGTTGTTCCCTGTTATTGTAAACGATGTTGCAGTTCAGATAGCAAACAGCTGCCTAGGAGTTTCCCAATAAGTGCCATGGGAAAACTAGGGGTGAGGCTCTCAGTTCCAGAAGCTGTGAGGCCCATGGTCCCAGGTTTGTCTCCTCTCTTGTGTCTCTACTTTTATTTCTGCATTGCCTTCCCTTCGAGCCAACCTATTGTGAGCTGAATGCAGCAAGAAAGTCTAGACAGAGCTGCCCCAGTAAGAATTTATAAAGAAGAGAGGGAGAAGAAAAGGGAGTGTGATGGTTAATTTTCACATCAACTTGGCCGTATTATGGTGTCCAGTTGTTTGGTCCAACACAATGTGTTTTGTAGGTATTTTGTAAGGGAAATTAGTATCTACAATCAGGTGATTTTAAGGGAGATTACCCTCTATAATGTGTGGACCTCATTCATTCATTTGGAGGCCTTAAGAGCAAAGAAATGAGGGTTCCAGAGAGAAGAAATTCTGGAAGTATACAAGACTGCAACATGACTTCCCCTTAAAATTTTCAGTCTTCTGACCTGCCTTGCAGGTCTCAAGACATGCCAGCTCCTACAGGCATATGAGCCATTTCTTTAAAATAAATCTCTTTTATAAATACACATGCACATAAATCCTGTTGATTCTTTTTTTTCTGGAAATTTTCACTGATACAGGGAGATTGTGGAAGGAAGATATAGATGCCGTAAGGAGAGCATACATTTACAAAAAGTTCAAATTGAAGACATAGAAGGAAAGATGGAGACATTCCAAGTGATGGCAAATGAAAAAAAAAACAACAACTAGGTGTTTAAAAGAGCTAGAATAGGGTTAGCTGACATTCAGAATAGGAGATAGGGGAACTTTTTTGAGTGTTCAGCAAATATAACAAATAATATTTAAAGGTAATGCAAAAGAATTTCCTTGATATAAAAAATGAATCATTGAATCAAAATATTTCACTGCATTTTGGTAATATTTTTAGCATTGAAAAATATCTTGGATTCATATTTTTTGAAATTCAATGATAGAGATAAATTAATCTTGCTATCCAGAAAGGCAAAATGAATTACACCTAAAGAAAGCAATGTTGGGTTGGCCTCACACTGCTCCTTAGCCAAGCATTTGAGGCCAGAAGCCAAGGAAACAATGCTGCCAAGAGTTGAAAGAAAGAACATGGTATTGTACCCACCCAACACCTAGTGCAAGTTGGAAAGCATTAGGCAGATTTTCGAAAATAAGATTCAGGGCATTTAATAATCATGAACACTCTTAAAAACAAAAACAATGATGACAACAGCAAAACTCCTTAAATATTGAATCTAGCAAGTTAGGAGATGAATCAAAACAAGTGTTATTAGTAACTATAGAAATTGTGATATAAAAAAATAAAGGGTCTTGGTGGTTTCACTGAAGTTACAATTCACATATATAAATAATGCTAAGAGATTGTTTGAATTCAACAAACTCGAAAACGAAAGAAAACGCTCTCGATCTTAGGTAATTATATAATAATAAAATATAAAACTATCGCATGAATATAGAGAAGTAAATATTGTAAAAAGGAGGTGTGATGAAAGGTGAGGATGTCAGTACACTTTTTTTTCTGAAGTTAATACTATTAGACACTGAAACATGAAATTTAAAATCTGTTTTTCTTAATCTTAACAGCACCATAAAGGGTTTTGAGAGTGTCCAGAACCACATGTTCCTTTAAGAGTAGGAACTATTTCCATTAATTTCTTCTTAAGAGTTGACCACAAAGCTACATGATCAAGAATAAAACATATTTATTTTGTTTACTCATTCTTCTGTTCTTCAAATGAATTTTTATAAAATACCACCTTCCCTTATATTCAGTGAAGAGTAGACAAGTGAATATGATATATTCTGTTGTCTCTAGGTGCCTTCTACCTCCCCTAAAATTAGAAGCTCCTGGTGTATAAATTGTTTAATAAAATTGTTTAATATATCTATAGGGACATGGATGTGGCTCAACTGATAGAATGCCCACCTACCATATGGAGGTCCAGGGTTTGGTACCTAGGGGCTCCTGACCTGTGTGGTGAGCTGGCCCACGCACAGTGCTGTCATGCGCAAGGAGTGCCATGCCACGCAGGGGTGTCCCCCGCATAGGGGAGCCCAAGCGCAAGGAGTACACCTGCAAGGCGAGCTGCCCTGCTTGAAGAAAGCTCAGCCTGCCCAGGAGTGGCACTGCACATACAGAGAGCAGACACAGCAAGATAACACAACAAAAAGAGACACAGATTCCTGGTGCTGCCTACAAGAATGCAGGTGGACAAAGAACACACAGTGAATGGACACAGAGCAGACAACAGGGGGGTGGGTGGGAGGTGGGGAGGGGAGAGAAATAAATAAAAAATAAATCTTTAAAAAAATAATTTTATATATATATATATCTACATATAATGTCACAAGATAATACAGGACAAACAAAATGTATAGAAAATAAGTACCAGCAAATACAGAGAATAGTGCAGGATGAGACAAGTCAGCACAGGCTTTGAATAGTCTACCCTAATGCATGAGTGGATTCTACTGAGCAGAAGAACTGCATACATAACTGCAGATTGGTGCTAGAGAGGACAAAAATGATGAGAGGAGCAGCAATGTAACAGTTAAGAGATCAAGTTGACTTCTCAACGAGAAGAGCTCTTAAATTACCTTGGTTCATGCCTTTTGCCACCCTAATAAGTTTCCTTTTGATGGCTCACACACACATCCATGGTGGTCTCTGATTCAGGCCACTGCATTGCCTATTGATGCCAAGGAGCACTTTCCTTTCTCCTACTCCAAAGGGCCCAGAATAGACTCAAAATCAGGATGGATCCACCAACATTTTATCACAAGGTGTTCCTGCCAACACCTTTCTGGCTTCAAGATGAAAGAGCCATCATAGTCATTGTGTAAAAAAATCTCTATTTCAAGGAAAGTTTAATTTTCTGTTCTTTTCTTTGTTATTTGGCTGAGCCTTGATGCCTTTTACCTTGGCTTTCCAGCTAATCCATTCTTCATCTTCCTGGTAAGATCTCTTTCTTGTATTTGCTGGTACAACTATGTTTATGTTCAAAAAGCAAATGGAAGTCAAGTACAAATAGAAATATACAGCTTCTATAAGATCATATAGAAGCAAAGTAATCTTCAAATATGGCTCTGTCACTTAATATCTAATTCAATATATCTCCTTACAGTTACGCATTAGGTTTGGATTCTATAGCTACCAAACCCTTTACAATCATGCATTTCCTTCTTTCTAGCAATGTCTGATGGGTAATTAAGTTGGTGCCTATATAATGTGTCAGAATTCAAGTCACATGACAAAAAAGTAATCTGTGTCATCCATCCCTCTAACAAATCTACTTTACACCATTATGTTTTTACTAATCCCATCTTTACCCTGGAATGTCCCTGCCCTGTCACCTTACTAACATATTAGGTTTCATCAATTTTAAAACATCATTGAAGTTTAGATGCTGAATCAATTTAAGTAAAGCATTTTGAGATTAAAGAAATAGAAGTACTACCAGGTTGAGTGTATACGTTCAATAGTCATGTACATGTGGATTTACGTAATGCCAAAATGCCAAAGTTCCAATAAGTTACATGCTACAATTGGAAAATGTGGTATGTTCTAGTCCCCACAAGTACAAACATACCAATGCCAAGTTCAAATTCATCACATCCAAGAAGCATTTCCTTTTCCCTTCATCTAAAAATGACTGCTCTCTCCCCCAAATCCAATCACATTTCTTATTTATTTACTGTTGCCATGGCATTTAAGTGCACTGCTTAACTAGTAGTCTTGTTCTAGTCAGGCTATACTCTTTTACTAGGAAATGTAGCATCGGAAATGTTACAATATTTTGCATTCCCAAGCCATTTTGCCATTTTACTTGAGTACAATATGTGCTCAATAAGTAGCTCTCATCTGTCTGCGTAGAATAAAAATAACATGTGAAATTGTCAAGTTAGTAAAAATAAAACCAAACAAAAAAAAAACCCAAATTTTGTTTACACCATGCCATAGGTTTTGTCTACTGAATCAACTTTTTGGGTGCTGTAAAGATTTTTTTTCCTATTGTTTTTTATGTTTTCACTGTATAACTAGAGTCTCAGGGGCAAACAAAAACCATAAGCTTTAGCTCTAATCACGTTCCTTTCCATGGGAAGGTAAGGCATGTCCTCCTTTCAGAGAATGGCCCCTCTTCCAGTCCAAGGAGGAAGTGAGTAGAAGGGAAGTTTTAGCTTCTCGACAGCATCTTGCATAGGGTGGTGAAAACAGAGAATTGAGGGTTCAAATTACAGTTGACAGCATATTACATTAAGTGGGAAAAAAAATCTGGAACATTGTTAAAGTGGCTATTCTCTTTTTCCCCTACAGGTAGCTTGGATCATTTAGTTCTCCAAGTTTCCATGTCCTGTTTTAATAGTCTGGGTTTTTTGTTTTTGTTTTTAGTCTTTTTTTTTTTTTCATTCAATATATCTGCTAATAGCAATATCCTGCAGTTGTTAGTGCACCTTTCAAAAACAGTGTTCTTTCACTTGGAGTTTCTGGACTCTTGGAGATAATTGAGCTTTCCTAGTAAGCAAATAAGAATAAATTAGTATTCTGGGAATTAGGTGCATTTGGTTCATGAAGCTTGTGTCTTACACTATTCTGTCCCCTTTCTTTTTGATATTCCCTGTCCCATGCCAGCCCAATTCTTAAAGTCCCCAGTGTTCCTACTGTGTCTGATATCCTCAGCACCTCTCGATCTAGTTGTTCAACAGTTTAAATGGGTATATGCCAGACAGTACATCAGAATTGGAACTTTTTCATCCCTTCTCATTAATCATTATGTTCCTGCCCTATATCCCAGTCTTTCTGCATCTGTGAAAAACTGATAGGACAAACATTGTGGTCATTGATACTGATATTTTATATTAGTGCAATGACATATGCAATGCATAGTGGGTATTTCCAACAATTCTCTTAATGGTGGGTTCAGAGGGATCATTTTGGTTAGAGTTAATCCTCAGGCCCCTCATTTAGCACTCCTTGGATCTGTCCTGTTACAAATCGAACAGAAGGTACACCTCAGCCGTAATCTAGATGAGCCTGCAGAGAAGCTATGTCCTCATGCAATGGCATGTGCACAGTCTTTTTGTATAAAAAGGAAAACAAAATTATTATGCTTCTGCAAGCCCTTACATTATACAACTTAAAATAATTATTTTTACTACAGGGTTGATTTTATGAACTCTCTCTTTCTGATGGAGAAAACATTTAAAAATAATAATTATAAAGTTATGAATTTGTTTTACTCTGGCAGTTAGTCACTGTCCTGCCCCTCTCTGGGTTTAACAGGTCATTCCTTCAACACGAACTGCTACTCACAGTTTCCTGAATTACTTATTTTTTAAAATGCATCACAACTTTGCATTCTCTTCTTTTTAGTGTTTCGTGTCTTTTGCTTCTGTTTGCATTCATATATCCATGGAATTTTGAAGCTAGAATAACTTCAAAAATAACTTTTCATAACCTAGGAGAATGCTGACATTATGTGTTTTTTTTTTCCAATGCCATCTGCTAATTAAATAACCAAAATAGGACCAAGTATAATGATTTCAGTGCTGTGTCCATTACAATTAATGTCATTATCTTTTAGAGTATGTTTTCCTTAAGCAATTGTCCTTAATGATTCCATACATAATATTACCTCAAATATTTGAATAACTTCCTGCTTCTTATCCCTCTAAAATTTACAGGCTATTGCAAATATTAATGGCGAAGTATTCCAAACTAGGGTACCAGCTTGTTCAAAGGCAAAATGATCTACATATTCATGCTGGCTTTGATAGCCTGGCCTGTCTCCAGCAAACAGTAAACAGACAGATAGAGAAGACCTTTATTCCAGATGCTGCATTTAGCAGGGTGGTATCTAATACATTAGACATGTTTTTCCAAGTTTCTCCTCATTAAAATAAGTCGTAATGATATCAAGGTCAGTGCAAGCTGAGGTCATTTGTTCTATAGATACTAGACATGCAAGGTAAGCCTCCTAGGAGACTTTTACAAACCATCAACAAAACATCTGCTAAGGATGTAAATTTTCATTCTCTCTGTAAATCTTCAGCTTACATCTCTCATGGCAACTTCTGCTCATTCATACCCAAAACTTTCTGGCTCATTCCTTGCAAAGACTTCCATGAGGAGAATTTGCTATATAATTTACAAAGTTGTTCAGGGCTCAGATGTACATAGGGAGGTGTATCTTAAAAGGTAAAATAAATGTTTTTTTCCATTATCTAGGTATGAGATATCACACTCAAAGTTTCTTTTAGATTAGAGGTTCAAAGTAAAGGAGACGATAAGAAATGGAATATGTGCACACAAACCTGTCCATTCTCCTTGAGAAAATTAGTTTCCATGTTCCTGTAAATTGGAGAGAATTAAGTCTCTTTGATGAAGTTCATGGGATATGCCCTTGTTCTCTGGTCTGATCCTACAAGGATGTGCCTATCATAAAAATCACAAAATCAATTGTAAACATTGGAAATTTAACAAATATTTAATATTGCATGGGACAATATATTTAATATGGGAATGAAAAGGCATGCATGCCTTTTATTAATGTCATATGTGTAATATATATTAATATGAGTATATTATGCATATATGATAAGACTGGCTAGTCAGCCGTCTGTTTGCATAATGCCATCCACATGGTGCTAAGGTAACTGTGGGCATTGGAAAGGAGAATCAGAATAGTTGCCATTCACAACTAACCTTATTTAAAACTGTAATTAACTGCAGGGAGCAGGTAAAAGACATGTTTTCATGATGGGCTTTGTGAATCTAAGGGGAGTTCAGATGATAACATTTAGTGCAGAGCTAAGATTTGAGAAGACCATTCACCCCTATTCTGCTGTGTGAAACCTGCACTGAGTAGCGACTGAACTGCAGCAGAGTGGGATTAGCTTAAGTAATTCACAATGGTGGGGTCAGAGAGAGATGGACCCTGGGTGGGAGCAAGGCAAGAAAAGGATGCACTTCTGAGTCTCAACAGGCAACACCCTCAGTTTCTGGGATGCAGAGCACACACTCAAGGGCTAAGGGCAGAGACTCGAGAGGCACATCTAAAAATTGGAGTCACCTCTGGGGACTCCCTGAACTTACTGGGAACATTTAGACTGCTGTGGATATGCATGACCTCAGTCTTACTCAACAGGCAGTGCAGAAGCCAGGATAAATCATTCCAGATTAAGCCAATTTGCCCTCCAATTGTTTTCTGCTGATAAAATTTCATCTTCAAACTTCTATTCCTATTGCCAATTAAAAAAATTTTTTTTGAATAGGTAAATCATGCACATAACAGAAGTAAAAAAGGTATCACAGAGTAATCCTGAAAAATAATCCTACCCTTCCTTCCCTGACTCCAAACTCCTTTACCTCCCAAGAAATATCTGCTGTTTCTTATCACCCCTTTCAGAAAAATTCTATGAATATCTTAGGCCTTTTCTGAGAGCACTAATCATGTGTCACCGTACTTAGAAAGGACTCAAACACATACCTGGTGCTACACAAACTTGTGCAGATTAATTAAAAAGCCAGATTATTTCAGGTCTTGTCAGAATGCTAGAAGCTCAATGCTGAGTAAAACTGCAGAGGTGGCCATGCTCACCTCTAGATTCTTAGAGAATACACAGTCATATGTATCCTTCATGCCACTGAACTGAAAGAGTTAACATTTCTGGGGAATTTAAGATAAATGATGCCATGGGGAGTAACAGACCCTGAAAAAGGAAGCTGAGCTCTGGCATTTTACACCTAGCAAAGACAAATGCCTTGCAATGTGTATTAAAAGCACTCCTTGAGATCAAAAGATTTGGCAAGTCACCCAGAATTCTTAACTTTCCCACCACTGCAGAAATCTCATTACGTATAACCTTTTAAATAGGACCAGAGAAACATTTTCAACGCGATTCCCATTGAGCACAACCTCTACCTGGAAGTGTAGTCCAAATGGAGACAAAAATGTATATTATTTTTATATTAGGCATGTGGTGCCAAGAGCACTGTTCCAATGTTACTTTTTGATTCAAGAACTAGGTCTCTCTCTCTCTCTTTCTCTCACTCTCTCTCTCTCTCTCTCACACACACACATGCACACACACATTCCTAGGAGATCTTTCTATGCTAGCTGGGTAATAATTCTTGCATGCATGGCTCCAGTACAGGATTTTGGCACTCAGTCTGCTCACAGTGGATGTGGTAAATTTTACTTGTCTCTTGGGGTCCCCATAGGGCAGGGGTATTTACAACAGCCAAGATATTTTGTGCCAATGATTTTCCTCTTTGTGAATTTATCTTATCTACCATCCTAGATTCTCTTAAGTGCATTCTACTTAAAGGCTAGGCCTAAACTTCTGTCCTAATATTTGAGCCAGGCTCAGGGACTTTGCACTCTTTCACTGCAAACCACTGCTAGATGAATAATCTTCCATGAGCTCTGTCAAACATGTCACTCCCCTGTCAAAGAATCTCCAGTTATTTGCCTTCAAAATCAGACTCAAACTTGACTCTGAAACTTCATGCGCCCCCCACTTTCAATGAGACTTCTATTCCATTTAAACTCAATTCATTTTCTTCACTCATATTCCTTTACACATTTCTGCCCTATACCTTTTCTGACTCCACTCATTGTAAATGGAAATCCTACATGACCCTTCCACTCTATTTACACTTTGTCCATTTTCTAGAAAAAACTCAAGTCCCATCACTACTACAATACCTCAGCCAAAAAGTTGCTTATGCCAAAGACAGTGTTCCCCAAAAATGTTATTTTTCAAACCAATAGAGCTTTAAAAGAAGGAGTTAAGGAAAGGAAAGTGACTAGATGCTCACATACAATTGCCAACTTTTTAATTTTGCTTCATCACATAAACAAAAGGATGTTTTAGTACTGAGAACACAATTTCAGATTAAAGGACCATCTTTAAATCAAGTATGTTTAGCGTTATAAAGGGTATGCTTCTTATTATGTCTACTTTCTCTAATTCTGTCAGACTGATGAAAATTCTAACACAGCACTGGTATATAGAGCAGAGTTAGGGAAGCACTTGGTTAACTAAAGTGCATATCATTCTGATATAGCTGGGATGGTCTTGACCAAGCCGAGCATGAGATACCAACATCTTTGGGTGTCCAGCGGTCAGGTCCCCCAGGATGTCTTCAATTGGCATTGAAAATTGAAGTAATAAATTCCCATTTCTAGACGTGGGGGGAAAGGAGAAGCATCATCACTATTTCCAGCACTGTTGTGTAGGAAAGGTGTATTCCATATGTAAGATGGGAGAAAAGGCTCACCACTTTCCTCCATAGGTTGTCCTACTTTGGTCTCAGTTCTTTCTAGTCTCCAGGCCTTTCTCTTCATTCTTTTGTCCCTCATATCTCTTCACACTTTCTAATAAAGGGTATGACACATATGTTATTTTTGACAATAATAATGGCCACAGATAGATATCCAATTCCTTTGTTCATTCTCTGAACAATATGTCCTGAAAAATAGAGACAAACTGGTGTCTCTTTCCTTCTCAGGAGAAAAAATCTATTTGGTGAAAACCCGCCAACACATACACCAGTCCTCACACAGCAATTGCAAAGGGGAAGGAGCTGAATATTCTTTTCAAGTACCTAACATGAGGAAAGTTGCTGCCATAGTGAATGGAGCAGGCAAAGAAATAGATATGGTAATTTTTCCATGTTGTACTGGAGAAATTGGATGACTTGGAGAAGTAGGTTAGTAGTGGCCTTTACCAAAGCCTTTGATGTTTTCTAGCCCATTGTTACAAGGTGACCTCTAACAAGATTGCCAGAGACTTTCTCCTCTGGGTATTGTCTCCTCAGAGTGTCACAAATTCCTCCTGCCTCTTGAGGTTATAAGAGCTCCCTTCCCCTGATATCATGAGACAATTCTTGGTCACAATCCTCAGTTACATTCATCTACAACACAAAGCCTCTCTCTTTTCCTGGATACACAAATTGAGTGACATTGGCAAAGTGATATTTTAAATTCTGAATTTAAGCTCTTATTTTCTATACCACTTTGTCCAGGTTTTGTGCTAGATGCTACACATAGGTTATTCAAGTGCTCATCACAAAAGTCTCATGAGATAGATATGGTTATGGTGATTAATTACAGACAAAGAAACCAAGAACCAGAATGGGTTAGGCTATTTGGTATGATGTAGAACACATCTTCCTCTTTGTATTCAGTTCTTCTAGCTCTAAGAAGGAAAAGGAAAAAAAGGAACTGATGAGTGTGCCAAGCACTGTGTGTATCTCTTTAAATGCAGATTCATGTGCACAATATTTCATTAAATATATGTAATCCTCTTAATTTTAACCTCTACACTGATTCAGTTTAGACAGATAATTACATAGATACATGTAGGGTTTTTGTTTTTTGTTTTAGGGGGTACCACAGATTGAACCCAGAACCTCCTATATGGGAAACAGGTGCTCAACCACTAAGCTTCATCTGCTCCCGAAGAAGGGTTGGTTTTTTCATTTGTTTGTCTGTTTTGTTTTTAGGAGGTAGTGGGTTCAAACCTGGTACCTCCCACATGGGAAGCAGGCACTCAACCACTTGAGCTACAACCACTCCTAAACATAGATATGTTTTTCTTTGTTGCTTTCCTAGATAACCCTCTGATTTAGGAGAGAAAGGAGTGAAGACTTCCTAAATTGAATGACACCAAGATTATTTAATTCCTTATTTCAATAATTTTAATTAAGTTTGTATTCTTTACCAGCAGTGCGCTAAGTGCAGTAGATTCAGTGGTGAAATGGAAATGTACGTACCTTACCTAATCCTAATCAAGTTTATGGTCTGGAATGGCTAGACCAGCATTTTTTTTTCCTTCTGTGATGTAATAGTAATAGATAACAAAGGTTTGACTTCGTGGGCCATAAGATCTTTATTCCAACTACCAAATTTTCCCTTGTAGTGAAAAGCAGCAGAGACTATGTGAAAAAGAATGAGTGGGTGTGGTTTCTAATGAAAACGTATTTATAGACATTGTATTTGAATTTCAAAGAATTTTCCAGTTTCACAGAATATTATTCTTTTGATTGTTTTCAACTATTTGAAAGTATAAGAAAATTTTCTTAGCTTATGGGTTTTACAAAAACAGGCAGTGGGCCAGATTTGACCCATAGGCTGTAGTTTGCCAATACTAGTAGATGATAAATTTTACTGCTTATCACAATCACCTGGGGATTTTTTTTAAATGTCAGTGACGGGACTGTATCATAGACTATTCAAATCAGAATCTCTGGGGTTTGAATGAATGCATCAGTGCTTGTATATTAATCTTCCCACAAAACCCCAATGTGCAATCAAGTTTGAGAACAAGAGGTCTAGATTAGTGACGCTTAAGTTATATCTTGGGACCATTTATATCAGGACCACCTGGGAACTTATTACAAATCCAAATTCTCAGGCCCCACCCCAGGTCCAGTGAATCAGAAACTCTGGGGGTGGAGCTAAGCAATTAGGTGTTTTAAAAAGACCCCATGTCTTATAAGTATAGCTTGAGAACTACTGTTGAGTCTAGAATGTCTTGATCTTTGCATCATCTGGGGATCTTTTTAAAATGAAAATTCAGATTCAGTTGTTGTGGGGTAAGGCCTGAGATTCTGCATTTTAAGCAAGATCCACTTAATGGTAATGGAATATTTGTATACTCTCTAGGGGCTTCCTACACATAGCCAAGATTGAGAACTATTGGTCTAGGTTGAAAAACAGACATGAAGCAAATGATGCAATTAATCAGTTCATCAAAATCATGAGGGATGTTTCACTTCTATCAAAGTTTTTGCATTTGACATTTGAACCAGAGATACAAGTGTTAGTTTAAAGTATGTTCTAACTTCTAGGAGTAACATTTGGAATCAAACTTCATATTTGCCTTCAAGAGTTTATAGTCTAGTAGGTGAGGTCAGAAAGTGAACACATAGAGTGAAAAGTGACAAGGTAGAAGAACACATCAGATTTACTGGCTTTGATAGGAAGAAGGGATAACTGTTTGCAGACAGTGTTTTGACACTTTGGTTGGTCAGCTTTTAGGATATGGTAATCATATTGTTGAAGATAAATACATCATAGCCTTTAAAACTGGAATCCATTTTATAGAATATTAGACTTAAAGCCTTGTTCTATGGTACCTTGGGGTAGCTTGGCTTGTGGGTACCTCAGTGACTACTAGAGAAGAAAAGAGGAAGAAAGACAATAGGGCAAAACCATTTTCCCAGATGAGAGTTCTTTTGCTCTAGATTACATAGGGCATCCATGCCAAGTCATATTTAAAGAATTGGTTCCATGTCAGGGAAAAAAATTAAATTTAAATATATTTCAGTGTATGTGTGTGTGTGTGTGCATTTTAAATATGTGTGCACATAGTATTGCAATCATGTCAATTAATAAGTGGATGCTAAAAAATTAGAATGGATTCAACATCACTAACACATTATTATAACCTATGACAACTTTAAAACATCTTGAAAGTGATATTTTATGTCAAGAGATACAAATTACATTGGTCTTCACTGGGCTTAGACATGGCTTATCTTTGTACATTCCTCATTGATTCTTGTATCCAATTGTGGGTGAATATTCCTGGTAGAGCATGTGGCACTATAAGAAGTTTAAATAAATATGATTGAGGAAGGTTTCCCAGAACCAAGAAACAATGCTCTAAGTTTCCAAAATCTAGAAGGTACAGAGAGAGCAGGAAAGAAGAGTGTGCCAAACAGTACCTTTTGAACAAAGGAACAGATTCCACAAAACACAAGTCTCATTTGAAAGGTAAAACTAGTGAGCCTAAACAAAGGAGAGGAATAGTATAGGGAGTAAATAAAAGGCGTCGAAAAGTAAATAGGGGTGGTGGTTTTTAAACAGCATTGTGAAATTACAGCCATGATACCATTATCTTCCAAAACCTGTGCTATGAAGTGCTTGTGGAAAATGGTTTTATCATTTGAACCTCTGATTTCCATTTTCTTCCACTGTTCTTGACAGAGACAGGTTCCTACTGATGACTCCCCTCCAGCCCCTTGCTGATTTAGGGACGTGGAAGAAACACAAGATTTTAGTTTCCTGTCTGGTGCTTTTCTTGGGCAAGGCATTCATTTTGAGATCTAGAAAGAAAAACAAAATAATAGGAGCTATAAATTAAACTCTCCCAGAAAACTGGCTTGAAGGAGAATACAACTGATAAATATGTCAAGATACAAACATTATTTCTTTTCCTTCAAATGGTGAGAAGTTTACAGAATTTCTTCAGTAATTTCTAAAATAAAAGAAAATCTAATTTTTCTTTGTCATAGGTTTCTGTAATCTAAAGTAACCTATACAAAATGAAAGTAAAGAGGTCATAGGAAATCTCATACATTGGATAGCCAAGCAATAATTCTAGCATATATATATATATATATATATATATATATATATATGAATATATATATACAGACAGAGAGAAGAGGGAGAGAGAATGAAAGTAAGAGAAGGAAAGAGAGTATTTGGCAAGATTTGACATCCAACGCTCACTTTTAGATTCTTTAGGATACTTACAGGTTCTTTTTCTAACCTGGAGCTCCTAGACCTTTCAGGATCTTTCAAGATCATAAAAATGGACAAGGAGAGGATCCCATTCATGTATTGTGTTTTTTTTTCAATAATTCGAAAAGTTTAATTGAAATCATACATTTACCTGTGATGGAGTAGCAAAGGATAAATAGTTAGCTTTAGGCTGAATTCTGTCATTTCTTGTCCAAATAATTTGCCTGTATTTTCTTAGTGCTTTTGAGCTAGATAGAAATTCTGTTAGTTGCTAGTAACATCTCAGATGTACAGGATGATATGGAAATAAAATAAAGGGGTATGGTTAAAATCTTTGGATAATTGTTACAACTAGGCATATTTCTTTTTTTTTTTTTTTTACTTTATTGAGGTATATCACTCATACATAAACCTACATAAACAATAAGTATATAATAATAGTTGTGAACTTACAAAAAAAAATATGTACCATCATACAGAACTCTCACACTCACCCTACAAGCAATAACTCCAATATTGTATTGTTCTTAATAAACCTTTTAAACTAATGATTAAAGAGCATCATCAAATTATTACTACTAAACAAAGTATTTTCCCCCAACCAATCCTATTATCTTTATATCATTTTTATATAAACATACATAAACAATTAAGTGTATAGTAAAAGTTATGAACTTACAAAGCAAACATGCATAACATCATGCAGGGGTCCCATACATCAACCCTCCACCAACACCTTGCATCGTCATGAGACGTTTATTACAAATTATGAAAGAATTTCGTCAAAATCTTACTACTCGTCATAGTCCTTATCTTACATTTGGTGTGTTTTCCCCCCACCCCACTCTATTATTATGTTTTAAATATATTTTTATACAGAAGCTGTAAAGTTATAAAACAATCATGCACATGTGCAGAATTCCCAAACAACACCCCTCCATCAACACTTGCTACAGATAAAATAATATCATCTGATTGTTGCCATGTACATAGTGTACATTTGGCTCACATTTTCCATACTGCCTCAGTATCAACACAGTACATCTTTTGTATAGATGCAAGAATACTATATTATTAGTACTAACAGAGTCCATAGGTCACTCCAGCTGTATTTTTCCCATGCTTCTCTACATTCCCAACACCTGCAGTGGTGATATATATTTGCTCTAGCTCACAAAGGACACTCTTGCTTCTGTACCATCAACCACAATGCTCATCCACCTCTTGGTTTACTGCGCTATCCAGTTCCTAGGTTATTCTCAAGCATTCTGTCAGTTGGCATTTACATAACTAGACTACTGTATTAAGTCACATCACCATTTATAAACTAGCTGTTACTTACTGTGTGTTACCATCCACTCTATACATTTCTACACTTTTACAGTAAAACTATTTAACATTTCTACATATATTAAACATCAGTAGTCAACTCAGTCCTCCTCTTCTCTCCTTTAAGAATCCACCACCTACCACCATGTCTTGAAGATATTTTCCAATAATTTCTTCAAGAAGTGTTATAGTTTTTGCTTTTATTTTTAGTTTTTTGATGCATTTTGAGTTAATTTTTGGATAAAGTATAAGATACAGGTCCTCTTTCCTTCTTTTGGCTATGGATATCCAATTCTTTCAGCACCTGTTGTTGAATGGATTGTTCTGCCCAAGCTGTGTTAGTTTGACAGGCTAGTCAAAAATCACTTGACCATACTTGTGAGAGTCTGTTTCTGAACCATAAATTTGGTTCCATTGTCTATTGTGTCTGTCTTTAGGTCAGTGTCATGCTGTTTTTATCACTATAGGTAGGTATGATGATTTAAAGTCTGGAGATGAGGGTTCACTTTTCTTTTTTATGATGTTTCCAGCTATTCAGGACTCCTTACCCTTCCAAAAATTTAATGATCATGTTTTAAATTTTTTCTTTAATGCTAGTGGAATATTTATTGGGATTGCATTAAATCTGTACATCAATTTGAGCAGAATTGACATCTTAATGATATTTAGTCTTCCAATCCATGAGCATGGAATGTTCTTCCAGTGATTTAGGGCTTTTTTGATTTGTTTTGACTTTAAGTTGCAGTTTTCTGAACACAAGTGCTTTACATCATTGGTTAAGTTTATTCCTGACTATTTGAGTTTTATCTACCGTATTTTATTTTCGCCACTCTTTGGACACTTTTAGTTACTTTTATTGATATAATCTTCATTTTTAGTCTCTCTTCCAGGCCCTCTCTCCTGTCTTTTCTTTCCAGGCTCTAGCACACCCTTTAGTATTGCCTGAAATTCTGATCTCTTGCTTAGAAATTCTCTCAATTTCTGTTTATCTGTGAGTATTCTAATCTCATCCTCATTTTTGAAAGACACTCTTGCTGGATATAAGATTCTTGGCTGGATGGTTTTCTCTTGTAGTATCTTAAATATATCAGACCAGTGTCTTCTTGCCTCCATGGTTTCTGTTTAGAAATCAGCACTTAAACTTATTGGATATCCCTTATATGTTATGCATTGCTTTTCTCTTGCTGTTCTCAGAATTCTCTCTTTGTCTTTGACCTTTGACATTCTGATGAGTATGTGTCTCAGAGTTGGTCTTTTTGGATTTTTTTGGACGGGAGTACATTGTGCTTCTTGGACATGGATATCTATGTTCTTCAATAGGGTTGGGAAATTTTCTACCATTATTTCTTTAAATATTCCTTCTGCCCCTTTTCCCTTCTCTTCTCCTTCTGGGATACCCATGACATGTATGTTTGCATGTCTTTTGCTGTCATTTAGTTCCCTGAGACTATGTTCAATTTTTTCCATTCTTTTCTTCATCTGTTCTTTTGTATGTTTTGTATGTTCACTTTCAGAAGCCATTTCTTCAAGCTCACCAATCCTTTCTTCTCCCTCCTCATAACTGCTTTTATATGATTCCAATGTTTTTTGTAAATTTCATTTATTGAACCTTTCATTCCCGTAAGATCTGCTATTTTTCTATGTATGCTTTCAAATTTTTCTTTGTGTTCATCCAATATCTTCTTAAAATCCTTAATCTCTTTGACCATCCCACTGAATTTATTAAGGAGATTTGTTTGAACATCTATGATTAGTTGTCTCAACTCCTTTATGTCATCTGAAGGCTTATCTTCTTCCTTTAACTGGGCCATAGCTTCCTGTTTCTTGGTGTAGATTGTAATTTTTTGTTGGTGTCTTCGCATCTGGCTTACTAGAGTATTTATTCTGGGTCCAGTTTTTCTCTTTAGTTTAGGGTTTCCCATCCTTTCTCCCTTGCTGGTTGTGTAGTAGGAGCCAAGCACATAGTTGGTGCTATAAGCTGTGGAGGCTCAAGTTGCCCTCATTGTGCCAGGGACCAATGAGCTTTTTCCAACTTTCTCCTTTGCCAGGGATAGGGACAGAGTCACAACTATGTGGAATAATCCAAGTGCAGACCTAGACTGTAATTGTGCAGAGAGACTGATGGAGCTTCACATCCATTTCTCCCCTGCCTGGGGCAGGGATGGAGCTGCAGGTGTGGGCAGCAATCTATGCAGTGCTGGTCCAAGATGACTGCAGTTGCCCTGGTAGACTTCTGATTTTCAGTCTATGCCAGCCAAATTAACTGCAGTTACCTGTATAGTCTGGTACAGGGCCCCTCAGTCTCCTCCCTGCCAGAGGTGGGGCTGAAGCCTAGGCTAGGGCTGCAGGCTGATCTGTGTGAAAGAAACTGGATCCTGCTGACACTGAGAGTTTCAGTCAGTCCAGCTTCCCCTCAGGCTGGAGGTGGTGTCAGAATGGTGGTTACTGGCCTCTTCCTGACTTGGGCTGGTTTACACCCCAGCTGTTCCCAGGGTTATCTCTTAAGCCAGTCGAGTCTACCAATCAGCAGCCAAAATCCACAGCCAACCGTCTCCTCCTCCCCAATTTCTGAGAAATGGAGCTTCCAATTTCAGCCACAAAATAGCTCCTGGGGTGGTTCATGCCACCAGAGTAGGATAATCACTGACCTCTGCAGCTTGGCCAGTAGTTTCCCGGAGAGGCTGATGCAGGTCCCAGAAGCTTCCTTCCTGCTGGAGGTGGCACTGGGACCTAGTTTAGACCTGCAATCTGATCTGGATAGAAAGAAGCCGGTCCCCACCTGCACTGGGATTTTCAGTCCACCCTGCGTCCGTCATGCCAGGTGTGGAGTTAAGGTGGCAGCTTCCAATCTCTTTCTGACTTGGACAGGCTCAAACTTTAGCTGTTATCAGGATTATACTTTAACCCACTGAATTTACTCATCAAAAGCTGAAATTGGTGCCCAACCGTCTCTTCCTCCCCTGTTTTGGGGAAGTGGAGATTTCAATTCCAGCCATGAAACAGCTCCCGAGGTGGAGGATAGGCAATGGCCTCTGGGCCATGGAGCGCTCTACTTACAAGTCTTCTCTGCAGATGGACAGTCTTATCCTTCCACTCCTTCAAAGACGTTGCAGGATGCTCTTCTGGCCTCCTGAAGCCCCCAAACAGGTGCTTCAGCTAGCTCCAGAGAGCTCTGGGTGTTTGCAAACTGCCCTGTAGCAGGAGCTGACTCTAAGAGCTCCTTACTCTGCCACCATCTTGCTGGTTCTGGGCATATTTCTTTTTTAAAATATTATTTTTAAAAGGTTGAACTCTAAAAATAAAATATTGACTATTACTTTCAAATTCTATACACTTTGAAACTTGAAGACACATTTTTCACTATCTTATACTTCTTTCAAATCTGAGAATCTCAGTATTAAATTTTCTAAAAATTAAGATTTATGAAGAAATAAGTGTTGACCACAGAGTAAAAAAAACACAGGAAATCCGCGCATAGAAGATACTCATGGATGCTATAGGAACTGTCTACCATAAGAAGCCATTCTGCATTTCTCAATCATTCATCCATCCATTCACTCATTGCAAACATGTTTTAACCTCTCTCAGACTGCAGGCTCTCTCCTGCGTCCCCTATGCGTACACAGATGACAAGCACACTGACTCTCCTCAAGTTCACAGTCTCCTGGAAGCCCAGTATTGCTCATTTATTACATACATTGCGTTCTTCAAGTCTTCTTGTCATGAATTACCTCTAGAGCACAAGCAGGATATGTTTGACTGCAACAAGGCAGTATCTGATTCCTAAAGGAATAGGAGACTTAGAAAATTATCATGGTAACATTCATACAAGGAGTAAAAAAAAAATGAACCAAGAAATTCCTGATCTTAGAACTCAATAACCAATAACTCATAGCAGAGTCCATGACACTACTTAGAGATTAGCCTTTGCTCTGTTGCTCCAAAACCACCTCGTATTAGGAACTGAATTTTTCTAAAACCTAGGATAGAACTACTTCTGAAAGTGTCTAAACAAAAAACTGTCACTGTAAAGAAAATCTGATATGGTGCACAGATGATGGGGAGTCATGGGGAGTGGAGTGGGAGGGTGAAGATACATCTGCGATGTTAGCTTTAGGCTTGGGTAAGTAACTTCAGCCTGCTCAACCTGCAGGGCTTGAGCTGGAGTTTGGTTTAAATAAATGCTGTCTAAAATTTCATGTACTTTATGCAGTGAAGATTGAAATGATTGAATCACTGTCAATTTCCCAAATCTGGTCACATGTTAGAAGTTCAATAAACACAAATTATTATCATTTAGTTGTGAATATATTTAGAAGAATCCTATTAGATTGATTATATAAACTGTGCAAAGAAAATTCCCCTGTTCAGGCCCCCAAATCTTTTCAAAGACTGTGTGCACCTTAAAAAGCAAAATAATATTCGTTTGCCCACTAGATTCTTCTAGGTCTGAAAAATGACTTTGTATACTTTAGAAATACATATAAAAGCAAAGATAAAAAATCATTTCTTGTTTGAGCCATAGTTATGTCTAAATATTAAGCTAACAAGTAGTCTCATTCCCTGTGAATTTTAATTATTTGTTTTTCTTCCTATAGTAACTTGTGCTTAAATATGCCTTGAAAAACAAAAAGGTAATTTTCAGTTATTGTGGGAAGGCAAACTTGTAAGTAGAGACATGACTCTATGTACTATTTGCGTAAGCAAATTCTTCAGAAGACAGTTCAATATGCTGCTTCTTTCCAGTTACCAGTTCCCTCAGTCTCATCAGGTAGTCAATAAAACGGGGATCATTTTTCACTCACAGATCCAAGCATCACCAAAAGTCTCTGTGAATGTTTGCAGTGATAGGAATGCATTCCCAGAGACCACCCCAATGTCCCTTCCCCAATTTGGCAGCAGTCCCTCCTCTTCAAGGCTGCAGGATAAGAGAGAATCTTTCTTGGGACAAGAATTACAGGTGCCAGAGCAGACAAACACAGAGTCCAGGCCCACTGACTTGCAGTTAGTCGAGATGTACTTACCAAATGCAATGGATGTGTCATGATGATGGGAGAGAGTGTTGCTGTGGGGGGAGTGGTGGGGTGGGGACGGTGGGGTTGAATGGGACCTCATATTTTTTGAATGTAATATTTTTAAAAAATGAATAATAAAAAAAATAAAAATAAATAAAAATAAAAAAGAAGTTCCTCATTATCTTTCACTTTAACAATGAGAAGAGTGCTTTTATCCTCTGGTCCTCTGAGAATATTAAATTGGTTACCACCTGCCTTGATATCGCTCTCCTAGTGCTCTTCTCATCTCCCCCAAGGTCCCACAAACTGAAAAGACAAGAGGTGGAAAGGAGTAGAGTGCATCGTACATCTAATAAAAGAGAAATATAAACAGACAAGCAAGCAAGCAAAAATAAAACCTTTTGTCACCACCAAAGAAGTGAATAGGAGACAGAAGCTGTAGGCGGTTCCTTCAATGGCAAGAGCCAAGCCAGGTGAAGGTCACTTCTCAAATCTCCTCGCTTTAGCTTTAAAAGCTGAATTGAATTGTTAGTCACGATGCACTGTGGGCAGAACAATTAGTTGTATCTATATTAGATCTAAGCTGTAATTATTTGTTACATTAATCATGACTAGAGTGGGAATTTAATTAGTCACGAACATTAAGTGAATTTTTCTGAAGCGGGGTTGAGGGGGGGAATGTTTTCTGTTGTTTGGTGCATCTGATTAAAGAGAGGGTACCATGGCCGACTGGCAAGCTAGAAGGAGCTGAACCTTCAAGCTTTGCTATCATTTGACAAAGGTACCTGGATCTAGGCGACCTCGCATCACCAGTGCATTTGTAATCACCACCCAACTGGCAAACCTCTGTGCAGGTTCCTCAAAACAGGTAAAAGGAAGAATGAAAAAGGGACCCTGGACATTGTGGCACTCAGTACTTCAGAAGGGGCTTCTGATGGGAATTTTAATGAATTCTTGGTTTTCCCCCTTCTTTACTTTACATCTCTGTTTCCATGATGGCAAAGATATTACCTAAGCAATCATAGGGAATGTGGAAAGAGATGCCCAGAGAGAAGTTCACATCAGATTAGACTGGCATTTATCTCTGTGTGGTATTGTGAATGGAGGAACTGAGCATTTGGCATTCATCTAATAACACACAGCTAATGTCCAATGCTTCAAAGCTCTGGAATCTGTACTCTTCAAATTAGAAATATAAAGTCTTTGTGGGGGTGGTACTTGGGGGGAGGAAACAAAGCATAAATATGGTGTCTATGATAGTGTGGTCCACAACGTTTGATAATGTGACACATTTAATGAGACATATACGTAGAGCTGTTATCGCCCCAAACAGCTCTACCCTGCTGATTCGAGTGAAAACTTTTAGACAAACTCAGCGTTCTTTTGCTCATTACACTGACCTGTCAGAAATGACAACTTGGCCCAGTCTGGTTATTCCATGCTGACAAGGTACCATTCAGGCTTCGCAGCAATAATGTCAGCTTTTAAAGGTGCAATATACTTAAGGAAGCTCATTTCTATGATTTGGCCAAAAAGAGCCATTTTCCTTGTCAGTGGTGAGGAATGCCTTAGTTTTCTTTAAATTAGGAATCGTTTTCATGGAGATTGTTCTTGGGAAAACCTGCAGAAAAGAGAGAAGCTATTTTTTGAAAGGCTTAAAATAATTTAGCCTATTGAGCAATGGCATGATTACCTGGTGTGCTGAAGACAGCCAGGGACACTCTGCTCTGTACAAAGCATATTTCAAAACTACCAATAATGTAACAAATAAAACTGCAATTTGGTCATGAGCAGTATGCACCATCCCCTGCAAAGAGCAGTGAGTTGGAAAGTTTTCTGCACAGTTTGGGGCCATAGTATTTCAAATCTGTAGTAAGACAAACATAATAATATGGATAAATTCTATATGTACTAGTCAAGAGGTAAACCTCCTTAGCATTGCCCAGGAAAGACAGAGAAAAAGTTGAGGCTAGCTTTGGGTTTTACAATATGTCCAGGACAAACTTAAGGAAAACTAGTGAAGAGCTATTAAATTGGGGCAGGAGGCATGAAAATGGAAATAAACTGACCCTTTCCTCCATGACTTACTATTTGTACAATATTGTAGTTGAATCTACTCATATGCCAAGATCCTGATATGACTGGACTTCCATAATGTACTTAACTTTGAAGTGTCTTTACTATTTCTTTCTTTTTTTTTTTAAGATTTTATTTTTTTATTTATTTCTCTCCCCTTATCCGACCCCCGCCCCCCAAGTTGTCTGCTCTCTGAGTCCATTTGCTGTGTGTTTTTCTGTGACCGCTTCTATCCTTATCAGCAGCACCGGGAATCTGTGTTTCTTTTTGTTGCGCCATCTTGTGTTAGCTCTCTATGTGTGCGACACCATTCCTGGGCAGGCTGCACTTTCTTTCACATTGGGTGGCTCTCCTTATGGGGTGCACTCATTATGCGTGGGGCTCCCCTACACGGGGGGCATCCTTGCGTGGCAGGGCACTCCTTGCGCATATCAGCACTGCCATGGGCCAGCTCCACACGGGTCAAGGAGGCCCGGGGTTTGAACCATGGACCTCCCATGTGGTAGGTGGATGCCCTATCCATTTGAAAATGCCCTTTTTATTAACACAGGTGGATTCTAACCCAAGCCTACTGGCTTTCTAGTTTTCCTGTACTCTGTTTCAAGCAACCTGATTCACTCTGGGCTGACTAACGATAGCTCCAATTCAACTCCTGTTTGACAAACTCCATTGGGAGCTCATAGGTGACTATGGAAACATGGTGTTTAAAAAAATAAATATATGTTTTAACATAAGACTCCTTTGTCTGGGCTTTAGACTGGATTTACAACATACTAAGAGGCCCTAATTTGCTGAGCACTGTCAGACAGCTATTTACATGTGAGGAGAGGCAGACGACCTCCCAATACCATTCGATTGCCCATGAGCTGCTTATTATTTCTTTCCATTTTCATTGGTTGAGAAACTATAATTTTCCCAAAATAGCCATGACCAAAACATATAAGTCACAATTTCCACAAATACACATTTTGATATTAAATTATCTGAATAACCGGAGGTAGATCTAAATGAAGGTAGCATAATTATTATACTAATTGCACTAACAATTTTTAAATCGAACCTAGCAATCAATCAACCAATATATTTTTATTAAGCAGTTAGTGTTATTGTGCTATAGTAAAGAATACTTCAAAGAACTTACTTCTAAGTAGACAAGTCTTCACTGAAATATAGGAAAAATTAGAGGATGACAATATTTGATGAGTAGGTGCCTATACAACTTATAGACATCTGAGAACTGGAGTAGGTTACAAAACATTCCTGAGGAGAGTGGTATTAGTGACCATGTAGAAAGACCACGTGCACACAGGTACTCAGAATAACATTACAAGAAAGAATCAATGTGCAAAAATACTCACTCAAAGTTTTGAGAGAAGTGTGTGTTTTCTTTGAAGAATACTCAAACTCTGAAATAGAAGGTCATATTGAGAGGAAAATGTATGACCTCTTTTTTGGGAGGCCATGAATGACATGAAAAGCAGTGTAGTAGTGCTATTTTGCTGTAGTTACTTTCTGTTCACCTTTCTCTGCATTGCTGCCAATATTGAGAGTTCATGCTTAATTTTTTTTAACACAGTGCCAATTCAGAACAATAATTCATGTGGCTCAATGCATAGTTTCAACTTTTATTATGTTCATTTCTTTCACTTCTATATAATTCTGTTTATTTCAGTTCAATATTTTAAGGTAATACCTATGGACTGCTTAGAATAGTGGTAAACTGCAATAGTGTTGCTGAAGTATAATATATGACTTCCATTTTCTGGGAACTTGCAATCTATTGCCATAGAAAACTCAGTCTACGTTAGTGTTAGCTTGGAGAGCAGCCTTCAGACACACAAGTCAGTGCAACAGTGCCAGGAAACCAATTTGTAATCTCCAGAAGTAATTCTCCCTGCTTTGTGGCACACAATGAGATTAAACTACTTGTTAGTGTTATCATTAATAATAGCAATTTTTCTCTATATGTGCACACAAATTTATGTATGATGAGGCATATCACACATTCCATATATGTTAAACCTACCTCCGTGGCTTTGTGGAGAGGAGGTCACTTAACATCTCTACAACTGTTCTTCTTGTCCTTGCATAAAAGACTTGCATGCCATGGATGGCTTATAGGTGTGAAAAAGTGAAAAAGAGTGCTTCGATAGTTTACAAGGCAGAGTTGCAGGTTTCAGATCAAAGTACAGTCCATTCTGAATCATGCATTTAACTCCTTCAGCACACTTCCACATCATTCCTTTCATATCATCCTCATAAGTTTATTTTTGTCACAAAATGTATTTATATATTATTTGTATTTACAGTTCTTCTCCTATCAACTGAAAAAAACAAAGCATCCACAGGCATTTCATATCAATTTCTTACAACTCAGTACTGTCAAATTCATTGCCTCCCCTCAAGTATATCACCTCCCTTTTTGCAATAATAGTTAGCCCTTCTGTCTCCTTCATCTAACTCATACTTGTAAACATAGTGGTTCACAGTCAGTTTGCCCAAATGCTGGTGCTTTTCCCTCTTCTCTTTTAATGTGAAATATAAAACCTTTTTTCCTACTAGTAATTCCACTATTTCTCATTTTCATAATTTTTGCTAATCAATTTTAGATGTTTTCAAGGTAAGGGGCATTCTGAGACAGAATGGATTTTTATCTTCCTTTCTATACACTTGGTGCCACTGAAACTTCTTTGGCTGTATAAGCTACTACAAACTGCATCTCTGCTTTGTTCAATTTCTTTTGTTTCTTCAACTTTTCAAAGATCTTTTATATTTTTCAACATCTTTTCTCCTGAGGAGAAGGAGAATCCAGGTTGTTATCCTCTTTCATCTTCAAATTAAAACAAAAAATATTAAATAATAAATAAATCTGAATCTTGTGCCTTATCCTATTTTTCTCTATTAGGTGATCCATAAATTGTTTTCTAAATTTATCCAAATGTTCCATAGAACCATACATAGTAAATTTCCTCTTAATAACTTGTACTATATCCTAATGATAGGATGTATACTATACATTCAGGAAAATAAAGCCAAGCTCCTTGATCATTCTTACCACATACAATGATACTATATACTACCCATTATAGTTTTTGCATTTCTAAAATTTTCCTTACAACTTTACTTCCAAAATTGTCACAAATGTCACCTGTCATAAATACTACATTTTATCTTAAGTCCTACTTTTCTTCTGGAAAAATACTGTACCCTCTGATCTCCTCTCTCCCCTTCTTTCTCTTTCCTATCTACTCTCCTTCTCCTCTTCATTCTCTACCCCCCACCTTTCCTTTTAATTTTGCTACCATGGTGTTCTTATAATTTTGCTATTTACCATTCCCGCCCTCCTCTACTTTTTTATCTTTTTACCATTGTGTAGTACTTTCTTTTCCTCTACCCCACAGATTCTCAACCAGAGCAATTTTGCCTCCAAAGTGACATTTGGTAGTGTCTGGAGACATTTTTGATTGAGAGAAAAACAAATGGGAGGAAGGTGCTACTGGTCTCTAGCATCCAGGGATGAGGCTAGACATCCTACAATGCATAGGCTAGTTCTCCACAACAAACAATCTCCTGACCCAAAATGTCATACTGCTGAGCTTGAGAAAACTGGATCTACTCTTAATCCTTTCTCTAAGGCTTTATGCATAAGCCACAGCTGGTCTCTACCCATACCGCACTGTTCCTTTTAAAGGGATGTGATGTGGGGGCATTTTGGGAACTTTGAGTTGTCTTAAATGATATTGCAGGGTCAGATGTTTGACTTTATATATCCTTCCATAACCTACTGAATGTACTGGGGGAGAGTGTGAACTACAAGGTTAATTATTATCTATGTGGTGCAGCAGTGCTCCAAAATGTGTTCACCGAGTGTGATGAGTGTGCCACAATGATGGGGGAGGTTGTTGGTGTGGGAGGAGTGGGGGGTGGGTAGGGGTATATGGGAACCTCTTATTTTTTTTTAATGTTTTTTTATTTTTTTAGGATTTATTATTTATTTATTTCTCTCATTTTCCCACCACCAGTTGTCTGCTTTCTGTGTCCATTCACTGTATGTTTTTCTGTGACCACTTCTATCCTTATCAGCGCACTGGGAATCTGTGTTTCTTTTTTTTTTTTTTTTTTTTGCGTCATCTTGCTGTGTCAGCTCTCCATGTGTGCGGCACCATTCTTGGGCAGGCTGCACTTTCTTTCACACTGGATGGCTGTCCTTACGGGGCTTATTGCTTGCGTATGGGGCTCCCCTACGCCAGGGATACACCTGCGTGGCAGGGCACTCCTTGCTTGCATCAGCACTGCACATGGGCCAGCTCCACACTGGTCAAGGAGGCCCGGGTTTGAACCGTGGACCTCTCATGCGGTAGGCGGACACCCTATCCATTGGGCCAAATCTGCTTCCCTAATTTTTTTTTAATGTAATGTTCTTTATGATCTATTAACTTTAATTAAAAAGTGTAAAATTAAAATAAAATAAAATACTTTCACTGTACTTTTCTCAAATGCAGTCTCTTTTGATCAGAGGGGCTACATGCTACGTATAAAGTAAAAGTTCCCATGACTCTTCCTCGGTAGCTTAAAGGTTTTATTTGTAAATAAATAAGCTGCCATCCTGAACCTATGCAGTTACCATTTTCTAATGGTCATCAGGCCACTTGTTGGTAAAGCATATAAAAAAGGGTCCTTTACACTCTTTTAGACATTTTACTAGTAAGACACCAATAAAATGAGTCTCAAGAAGTCATACTTAGCCCCCAAGGCACTCCACTGGTAGCTCACATGCCTGTATATTTTTGGTATAAACCTGACTGTCCCCTTGGATTATAAACTGCTTTGAGCCTAAAGTCCAGATCCTGTATTTTGATCCACTAGTTCTGAGCCTAACATAGGACCTTACCAATAACAATTTTGCATAAGTATGTTTTAAAGTAACATAACACAGTCAGTTTGCTTTATTCTTCTAGGGACTTAATCTCTTTCCCAGCCAGCTACAGATCACAGCTCACTTGATCCACCATACTTTTAAGAAAATTATCTATCCAAATAAAAACATGTCTTTGCCAAATAAATTCCCATCTCACTTCCTTCTTTTAGTGTCTTCTATTGATTTATATCAAGACCAATACACTGAAATTTTCTTTTTGACTTACCATTGGGCTTTCTCAGTTTCCAGGTTTATCAATATTTGTTGTCACAGTTCTCAGACACTATCTTCTTCATAAACCATGATTGGCAGTAGATTAATTTTAAAGTCCTGGCCATTCCATATTTTCTGCATGCCACTTCAACCCACATTCAAATCTTTTGCTACATTATCTCAAAGAGTTTTACAATGTCATAAAATTAGCAACACTTTTCCTTCTTCAAAGCATAATATTTAATTTTGATGTTGATTTTTGAAATGTCTAAGTTTTTTTTTCTCTCTAGTATGAACCCTTATTTTATCTTTTTTAAAATATCTTTTTCTTTTTTTCAGTAAAAAAAATTTAACAATACTTAACCTCCTTATCTTAAAATCCAATACAGGGGGAGAACCAGCAAGATGGCAATGGAATAAGGAGCTCCTAGAGTCAACTCCTCCTTACAGGGCAGTTAGTAAACACCCAGAGCTATTTGGAGCTAGCTGAAGTACCTGTTTGGGGGCTCCAGGAAACCAGAAGAGCATCCTTCCACATCCTCGAAGGAAGAGAAGAAGGAGACTGCCCATCTGCAGAGAAGACTTGTACTGCGATCACCACACAATAGGTCTGTGCAAATGGAAGGTGGCATATAACTTAAAGAAATATAAAACTGAAAGAGAGATTTAAGAGAGGAGACAAAGATGGGACCAGGGGACTCACAGTTTCTGGAACTGACTACTTCCCACATCATATTTATTTGGAAGCTAATAAGCAGCTCTTAGCTACAGGAAGCAGCTTGCAACATCCTCTACAATAAGGGGAAGCAACTTGCAACATCTGCCATAAGGTAACATTTACAGTAACAGGAAGCAACTTACAGCATCTTCTACAATAAGAGGAAGCAACTTGCAACATCTACAATAGCAGGAAGCAACAAACAGGTAAGTCAGTTTCCCACAACATATCCACATTTTGTTTTAATAAAGCAACCAAGGCAGATTAGATGGTTTCTTACCGCCTCATACCCTGAAGGGCTCATTGGGTGCTTATCGTTTAAGTAACAATGTCAAATCAGAGAAAAGCATTTTATACACAATCCATAAAGAGAGCAGATTATACAAACCTTCAACTAGGAGATGATATATTTCTCATGGGTTTAAGATTTCCTACCAGCAAGATTATGTAGGCCAGTATTCGATTAAAAAATGACCTCATTTTTCCAGTTTGTATAGTGTTCTTAGCATATTCACTGGACCTGGGGCCACATCCAATTCATAGCCTAAGTCAATATCCACTTTCTCCTTCTTTTACTATTTTTTAAAGCAACCCGCTGGATGTTCTCCTACTCCCATGAAGGACCTTTCCTAATTAACACATCTTAGAGAGGTATAAGAAACTTCTAGTATTCCAACAATATTACAAGTTCTATTTACATGAGAAAACATTGTACTTTATCAATTACAGCAGAGAATATAGTTTTGTCTTACCCAACCAAATGACATTTAAAAATATGATAGAGTAGTAGAGACCTTACAGCTTGTCCCAATTAGTTGCCTATTACAGGGCATAAGATACCATCGTCTCTGATGTTTCTTAGAAGGGTCACTGCAACAGGTTTCTTCTATGCAGCCAGATTCATTGCCATCAGGCCAGGGCAGAAAGCCTTAAGGAAGAACTGCAAAAGTCCATTGCTGACATTTTCACACAGTTTTTGTACTCTTGATATTCATTCATGTCCGTTTTCTTTTTACAAAACACATTAACTCCCTGAATGCTACCACAATACTTTCAAAACTTGCTATATGCAAACTGGTTCTGTCCCGCATATCTCCATCTTCTAACTTTATAAAACTGACCATTTTATTTTAGGAAAAAATACACCATATAACATTTCAGTTAGCATTCCCACAAACTTTTTACTTTTTTCAATATTTGCTTAACTTTTACATCTTCCATTTTACCCTTCCTTTCCCTCTTTTTTCCTTTTTTTCTTTTTCTCTCTTTCTTTTTCTTTTTTCCTTCCTTTTTCTCTCCTTATTTCTTTCTGGGTATTTACCCTGTTCTGGGCACTTGCCCTTCTCTGGGCACCCACCCTTCTCTGGGCACTTGCCCTTCTCTGGGCACCTGCCTTTTTCTTTTTAACACTTACTGAAACAATTACAACACATACACTGACATTGAACAGACAAACACAAAAACAGTTCCAAATCTACTAACCTAGAATTTCTTCATTGATTTTAATTTGACTTTTTATATGCTCTTGAGCTGCCCTGTCTTCTGCTTTTCCTGTTTCTTTCCTCTAACAATTTTGTTGTTGTTGTTGTTGTTAATTTTTCTTCTAGGTTTTCTTTTATAATCCAAAATTTATTTTCCAGTTTTCTTCATCTCAATTTTCTTCTTAATTTCTTTCTGTCCCCAAGTCATACTTACTTTATGATGTAATGCTTTAACAAGTTCTGTAGTTTAGATACTTTGATGTAAAGTCATTCTAGTCTTTGGAATGAGACCCAGCCATGCAGATTCCAGCATCTGTCTCTCCATTTGCACGACCAGAGGTTCTGGGTTTCACAGGAACTTTTTTCATCTCTTGGCATTAACAGCATGGCTCCATTCATCGAGCTGGCACCCACACAGCATATTCTCTGTCTCCTGGGGAAATACAAGCAAACCCTTGAAGATTTTGAAGTCTTTCCAAACCACTCAGGACTTTGTACTGACATACCAACTTTAGTTTCACCTGAGGGAATCCTTCTTCCCTTTAGGTCCCTGTTTGGGTGTCAGATGCTGAGCTTCCCTTCAAGCCCCATGTTGGGTGCCAGTTGCTGTGATCAGCTCACAATAGGTCTGCACAAAGGGAAGTTGGTGTATAACTTAAAGAAATAAAGGACAGAGAGAGAGGGGCAAGAGAGGGATAAAGATGGGACCAGGGACTCACAGCTTCTGGAAATGAGAGCTTCAACCCTAGTTTCCACATCATATTTATTTGGAAGCTACAGGAAGCAACTTGCAACATCTTCTACAATAGCAGGAAGCAACTTGCAGCATCTACAATAAGGTAACATTTACAATAACAGGAAGCAACTTACAACATCTTCTACAATAATGGGAAGCAACTTGCAACATCTTCTTCAATAATAGGAAGCAACAAATAGGTAAGCCAATTTCCCACAACAGACTCCTAAGTAGAGCACTCCATGCCCTGGAGGCCAGTGTTCATCCTCCACTGGAGGCACAAGCTGCCTCAGGAGCTGTTCCACAGCTGGAATTGGGAACTCCACTTCCCAAAAATGGAGGAGGAAGAGATGGTTGGGCACCAACCTCAGCTACTGATGAGTAAATTCAGTGGGCTAAAATGTAATCCTGAGAACAGTTAAAGTCTGAGCCTGTCCAAGTCAGAAAGAGGCCAGGAGCCACCATCTTAATTAACTCTGTGCCTGGCATGGGGGGAAGCAGGGTGGACTGAAAATCACAGTGCTAGTGGGAACTGGCTTCTTTCCATCCGAATGAGATTGCAGCTCTAGCCTAAGCCCCAGTGCCACCTCCAGAAGGGAGGAACCTGGGGGACCTGCACCAACCTTTCCAAGAAATCAAAGACCAAGCCATGGAGGCCAGTGATTATCCTACTCTGGCAGCATGAGCCACCCCAGGAGCTATTCTATGGTTGGAATTGGAAACTCCATTTCTCAAAAACAGGACAGGAGGAGACAGTTGGCTGCAGATTTTGGCTACTGATTGGTAGACTCGGCTGGCTAAGATGTAACCCTGGGAACAGCTGGGGTATGAACCTGCCCAAGTCAGAAAGAGGCTGGTGGCTGTCATTTTTACTCTGCACACAGCCTAAGGGGAAGCCAGGACTGAAAATCACAGTGATGGTAGGAACTGATTTCTTTCACCTAGATCAGCTGGCAGCCCAGCCTAGGCTTTAGCACCACCTCTGGCAGGAGGAGACTGGAGGGCCCTGCACCAGCCTATCCAGGTAACTGAAGGTAACTTTGGCTGGAACAGACTGAAAATCAGAAGCATACTGGGGCAACTGTGGTCCTCTTGGACATGCATTGCATAGATTGCTGCCCACACCTGCAGCTCCATCCCCACCCTAGGCAGGGCAGAAAGGGAACTGAAGCTTTGTTAGTCTCTCTGGGCAACTACAGTTAGGCCTGCACAACTTGGATTATTCCACACATCTATGACACTGTTCTTATCAGTGGCAAAGGAGAAAGTTCAAAGAAGCTTCATTGGTCCCTGGCATAATGAGGGAAGCTTGAGCCTCCATAGCTTACAGCACCAACTACATGCTTGGCTCCTACTGAACAACCAGCAAGGAAGAAAGGGCAAGAAGCCCTAAACTAAAGAGAAAAACTGCACCCAGAATAAATACTCTAGTAAGCCAGATGCAAAGACACCAACAAAAAATTAAAATCCACACCAAGAAACAGGAAGCTATGACCAAGTTAAAGGAACAAGATAAGCCCCCAGATGACATAAAGGAGTTGAGACAACAAATCATAGCTGTGCAAACAAATCTGTCTAATAAATTCAACAAGAGGGCTAAAGAGATGAAGGATACTAAGAATAACCTGGAAAAGTGCAAAGAAGAATTTGAAAGCATGCATAGAAAAATAGCAGATCTTATGAGAATGAAATGTGCAATGAATGAAAATTACAAAAAATATTGGAATCATATAAGAGCAGATTTGAGGAGGCAGAAGAAAGGATTGGTGAACTTGAAGAAATGACCTCTGAAAGTGAACATACAAAAGAACAGATGAAGAAAAGAATAGAAAAAATTGAAGAAGGTCTCAGGGAACTAAATGACAACAAAGGCATGCAAACATATGAGTCATGGATGTCCCAGGAGAAGAGACTGAAAAAAGGGCAGAAAGAATATTTGAAGAAATAATCATAGAAAATTTCCCAACCCTATTAAAAGACATAGATGTCCATGCCCAAGAAGCATAACATACTCCCATCTGAAAAAATCCAAATAGACCAACTCTGAGACAGACTCATCAGAATTTCAAATACCAAAGACAAAGAGAATTCTGAGAGCAGCAAGAGAAAAGCAATGCGTAACGTATAAGGGATATCCAAAAAGATTAAGTGCTGATTTCTCACCAGAAACCATGGAGGCAAGAAGACAGTGGTTTGATATACTGAAGATACTACAAGAGAAAAACTTCCAGTCAAGAATCTTATATCCAACAAGACTGTTCTTCAAAAATAAAGACATTATCAAAATATTCACAGATAAACAGCAACTAAGAGAATTTCTAAACAAGAGACTAGATTTTCAGGAAATACTAACGTGTGTGCTAGAGCCCGAAAAGAAAAGAGAGGAGAGAGAGGTCTGGAAGAGAGTTTAGAAATGAAGATTATATCAATAACCAAAGTGTCCAAAGTGTGGTGAAAATAAAATATGACAGATAAAACTCAAATATCAGGAATAAACTTAACCAATGATGTAAACCAATTGTATTCAGAAAACTGCAACTCAATGTTAAAAGAAATTTTAAAAAGGCCTAATTAACTGGAAGAACATTCCATACTCATGGATTGGAAGACTAAATATCATTAAGATGTCAATTCTACTCAAATTGATATACAGATTCAATGCAATCCTGATAAAAATTCCACCAGCACTAAAAAAATAAATCGAAATCACAATCATCAAATTTATTTGGAAGAGTAAGGGGCCCTGAATAGCCAGAAACATTTTAAAAGGAAAAGTGAACCCTCATCTCCAGACTTTAAATCATATTACCTAGTTATAGTGGTAAAAATAGCAAAGTACTGGCATAAAGACTGACATATAGACCAATGGAACCAAATTTATAGTTCAGAAACAGACCTTCACATGTATGGTCAAGTGATTTTTGACTGACCTGTCAAACCCACACAGCTCGGGCAGAATAATCCATTCAACAAATGGTGCTGAAAGAATTGCATATCCATAGGCCACAGCAGGAAAGAGGACCCCTATCTCACACTTTATCCAAAAATTAACTCAAAATGGAACAAAAACCTAAAAAGAAAAGCAAGAACCATAAAACTTCTAAAAGAAATTATTGGAAAATATCTTCAAGACCTGGTGGTAGCTTGTGGATTTTTAAAGGAGCTAAGAACAGGACTGAGTTGACTACTGATGTTTAATGTATGTAGAAGTTTTAATTAGCTTTCCTGTAAAAGTGTGGAAATGTATAGAGTGGATGGTAACACGTAATGATTAACAGCTAGTTTATAAATGGGGGTGTGGCTGAAAATGGTTGTCTAGTTATGTAAATGCCAACTGACAGAATGCTAGAGAGTGATGTAGAAACTGAATATCACAGTAAAACAAGAGGTGGATGAGAATTGTGGGTTGATGGTACAGATGCAAGAGTGTCCTTTGTGAGCTAGAGCAAATGTTCATCATAATTGCAGGATGTTGGGAATGTGGAGAAGCATGAGAAAATACAGTTGGTGTGACCTATGGCCTGTGGTTAGTAGTGATAATATAATATTCTTGCATCTATGCAAAAGATGTACTGTGTTGATACTGAGGCAGTATGGGAAATGTGAGCCAAATGTACACTATGGACATGGTAACAATCAGATGATATTATTTTATCTGTAGCAAATGTTCCACCACAATGTGGTGTGTTGATGGAGGGATGTTGTTTGGGAATTCTGTACATGTGCTTGATTGTTTTATGCGTTTACAACTTCTGTCACAAAAAATATATATATTTAAAACATAATAACAGGGTGGGTTGGGGGAAAAACACATCAAATGTAAATAAGAGCTATTATTAGAAGTAAGATTTTGACAATATTCTTTCATAAGAATATTGATGTATGGGATACCTGTATGATGTTATGCATGTTTGCTTTTTAAGTTCACAACTTTTACTATACACTTAATTGTTTATGTATGTTCATATATAAATGATGTAAAGATAACAATAATAGGGTTGGTTGGCAGAAAATACTTTGGTTGTTAGTAATATTTTGGTAATATTTGGTTGTTACTAATATGTTCTTCAATCATTAGTTAAAAATGTTTAACAACAATGAAAGGTATTAGTGGTAGGGTGAGTTATGAGAGTCCTATGTGATGTCATATACGTTTGTTTTGTAAGTTTGCAACTATTATTATACACTTACTGTTTATGTATATTTATGAGTAATATACTTCAATAAATTATTTTTTAAATAATCCAGTAAAATCCTTTGTTTTGTGATGATTGTACCTTTAAGTTATTCACAGATAGTAGCTTTGTATTTTTGGCTTTTTATTCTATTTTTTGTTTATCTATTTATTTTTACTTTGACCTTGTCTACACAAATTTTCCTCATTTATTCCTGTTTATTTTCTCTCCTCAACTTTGTTTGGCCTGTGCTTTCTAAGCAACACATCTTTAGCCTGGGATATTTAAAATTCAATACAATCTCTCTTTTTACTCCTCACTTTTGAATGTTTCTTCCAAATCTACCATACACTTTTTAAAGTAGCCTATCACACTCTAAAAAATGAATAATAACTATTACAAAAGGCCATAGTTTCACCTTTTTAATATGTATAGTTTTATTAGAAAAATTGTGAACTTACAAAATAGTCATGCACAATGTGCAGAATTACCACACAACATCCCTCCACAAACACATTAACTTGTGGAGTATTTGTTACAGAGTATGAGAGAACTTCTTCAGATTTTTACCACTAATTATTGTCTATAGCCTACATTTGATATATTTTTCCATACTTGCCTATTATTATCACAGTACCTTCTTTGACAGTGATACAATATTGCTGTTAACAATAATACATTAGTCACATTAATTGTATTTTTCCCATGCATAACCATATTCTTACCACATTGTAATGTGCCCTATGTTTGTTCTAGTTCATAGAAGAACATTCTTGTACTATTAACTATGATCCTTATCCACCTCTGGGTTCATAGTGTTATTCCTTCCCTAGATCATTCTCTAGCTTTCTTTCAACTGAAATTTTGTACCCCTAGATTACCCCCTTTCAACCACAATCCCATTTATAAACCTGCTGTGTTATATTCACTTCAAAGTGCCACCATCAACTCTATCCATTTCCACACTTTTTATAATCAAGCTGATTAAAGTTTCTACATACATTAAGCATCTGTTCATTTTCTCAGCCCTCAACCTATCTCCTAGTAATCCATACTCTAGGTTTTAACTCCATGTGTGTTTTTTGTTTTCTGTGTTTGTTTGTTTGTTTTTGTAATTAGTTCATATTAGTGAGACCATACAATATTTGTCCTTTTGTGTCTGGCTTATTTCACTTAGCATAGTGTCTTCAAAGTTCATCCATTTTATCATATGTGTCCCAATTTCATTTCTTCTTACAGCAGCATAGTATTCCATCATTATGTATATACAACATTTTTAAAATTTCATTCATCAGTTGATGGGCACTTTGGATGATTGCATTTCTGGTCAACTGTGCCAATATGAATGTCAGTATGCAAGTGTCTGTTCATGTCACTGTTTTCAGTTCTTCAGTACTTATTCCTAGGAAAGGGATTGCCAGATCATAGGGCAGTTCTATATTTAGCTTCCTGAGGAACCACCAAACTGTCTTCTACAGAGGTTGGATCATTTTCATTCCCAAGAAGAATGAAGAAGTGTTCCTATTTCTCCACATCCTCTCTATCATTTGTTTTCTGTTTAAGAGTGGACATTCTATGAGTTGTGAGATGAGATCTCATTGTAGTATTGATTCACATTTCCCTAATACCTAGTGATATTGAACATTTTTCCATGTGCTTTTTTGCCATTTGTATTTGTTTTTTGGAGAAATGTCTATTTAAGTCTTTTGCCCTTTTTTTTGTTGTTGTTTATTTGGATTGCTTGCTCTTTTATTCTTGGGATGTATGATCACTTTACACAGAGTGGAAATAGGACCTTTAAGGTATATGTGGTGTCCAAATGTTTTCTCCCATTGAATGGGCTGCCTTTTTACATTCTTGACAAAACTCTTTTAAGCACAAAAATGTTTAAGTTGAGGAGGTACTATTTTTTCCCATTTTTTCTTTCATTGCTCATGCTTTTGGTGTAAGGTTTAAGAACCCACCTACCACCAGATCTTAAAGATCTTTCCCTATATTTTCTTCTAGGAGTTTTATGGTTCTAGTTTATTGTCTTTTTTTTCTTTTTTTTTGTTTTTTGGGATCCATTTTGAGTTAATTTTTGTACAAAGTGTGGGATAAGGGTTTTCTTTCTTTCTTTTGGGTATGGAAATCCTGTTCTCCCAGCACTGTTTGTTGAATACACTATGCAGTCCCAGCTGGGTGAGCTGTACAGCCTTGTCAAAATCACTTGGCCATAGGTGTGAAGGTCTGTTTCTGAGCAATTAAATCAGTTCAAATGATCTATATGGCTATCTTTATGTCAGTACTGTAGCTAGGTAATATTTTTTATTATTTAAAATTATCTTTTTTAAATTTAATGGATCACAAAAAAACATTACATTAAAAAACATAAGAGGTTCCCATATACCCCACTCCCTACCTCCCCCCACCCTATCAATGTTTTTAATTGTATTTTTTTTAGGATACATAGATCACAAAAAGTTACATTCAAAATATATAAGAGGTTCCCATATACCCCAACCCCTGCTCACCCCACTCCTCCCACATCAAGAACCTCTTTCATCATTGCGGCACATTCATTGCATTTGGTGAATGCATTTTGAAGCACTTCTGTACTGCATGGATTATAGTCTACATTGCCATTTACACTCTCCCCCAGAGCATTCAGTGGTTTATGGCAGGATGTATAATGTCCAGCATCTGTCCCTGCAATATCATTTAGGACAGCTCCAAGTCCCAAAAATGCCCCCACATCACATCTCTTCTTCCCTCTTCCTGCCCTCAGCAACTACTGTGGTCACTTTTTCCACATCAATGCCACATTTTTTTTTTCCAATACTAATCACAATAGTTTCATAGTAGAATATCAGTCAGTCCACTCTAATTCATATTTTATTCCTCCATCCTGTGGGCCCTGGAATTGTGATGTCCACTCCACCTCTATATCAAGAGGGGGCTTAGAGTCCACATGGATGATGGATACAATTCTCCTATTTGCAGTTGTAGGCACTCTTGGTTCCTTGGTGTGGTGTTTGACCATCTTCACCTCCCTGTTAGCTGATCTGGGTAAGTCCAACAAACCAGAGGGTAGAAGTTGCAACTCTGCTGAGACTTAGGGCCCAGGAGGCATGTGTACAGTCCAGAGATTCAAGTCTCCTGAGTATACACCAACCCTAGCACCAACCACAGGTTCAGTAAAAGTGACAAAAGAGGCATGTGTCGAAAGGTCACATCTGAGTCCAACTCCATCACACTCAGGAACACAAATTCTGAAGTAGGGCCCATTGACAAAGCACTGGACTCCAGAGTGATCTGCCATGACCACAGAACCTGTGAGTCTCTGTAGCCCTCAGGAAAACCAGTACTTAGGGCTGTATCTACTTTGGCTGTCTCTGGGGTCCTGCTGAGGCATGCATAAGCATGACCCCTCTGATCACCTCCTGACTCTTTTTTCAAATTTTTTAGTTTTTTATTGAAGTACATCACTCATATTTTAACATGCACAAACAATAAGTGTATAGCAAGGATCGTGAACCCACAAAACAAACATACATGACATCACACATGGTCTCATACATCACCCCTCCGCCAACTCTTTGCATTGCTGTGAAACATTTGTTGCAAACTATGCAAGAGCATCATCAAAATATTACTACCAACTATAGTCCTTATCTTATATTTGGTGTATTTTTCCCCCAACTCATACTATCTTTTTAAAATATATTTTTGTTACAGATATTGTGAACTTGCAAAACAATCATACAGATGTGTACATTTCCAGTACAAGTCCACACTCTGGTGGAACGTTTGTTACGGATTATTAGACAATATCATCAGATTGTTACCACCAATCATGGTCCATAGCATACATTTGGCACACTTTTTCAAAACACCTCCATTATTAACACAATACAGCTTTAGCATTGATGCAAGAACATTAGAGTTTTGCTGTTAACCACAGTCTATAGGTCACACCAATTGTAGTTTTCCCATGCTTCTCCATATTCCCATCACCCTGCAGTAGTGATGTACATCTGCTTTAGCTCACAGAAGGACTCTCTTGCATTTGTACCCTTAACCACAATTCTCAACCTCTGGGTTCACTGTGCTATTCATTCTTTAGCTTTCTTTCTAATGACATTTATTTTCCCAGACTACATTTTTCAACCACATTTCCATTTACAAACCAGTTGCTACTCACTATTAATGTGTTAATATCAACTCTATCCATCTCCACACTTTTACAGTGAAGTTAATTCAAACTTCTACATACATTAAGCATTCATAGGTCTCCTCAACCCTCCTCTTATCTCCTAATAACCTATACTCTAGGTTTTAATTCCATGTTTTTATTATTTGTATTTAGTTCATATTAATGAGACCATTCAATATTTGTCCTTTTGTGTGTGGCTTACTGCACTTCATATAATGTCTTCAAGATTCATCTGCATTATCACATATGTCCCAATTTCATTTTTTCCTTACTGCAGCATAGTATTCCATTGTATATATACATCACATTTTGTTTATTTATTCATTGGTGGATGGACATTTGGGTTGTTTCCATCCTTTGGCATTTGGGAACAATGCCACTATGAACATTGGTGTGCAGATGTCTGTTCATGTCATAGTTTTTAGTTCTTCTGGATATATTCCTAGTAGAGGAATTTCTGGATTATATGGCAGTTCTATATTTAGCTTCCTGAGGAACCACCAAACTGTCTTCCACAGAGGCTGCACCATTTTACAGTCCCACAACAGTGAAGGAGTGTTCCTATTTCTCCACATCCTCTCCAGCACTTATTGTTGTCTGTTTTTTTAATAATGGCCATTCTTGGTGGTGTTAGATGATATCTCATTGATGTTTTAATTTGCATTTCCCTAATAACTAGTGATATGGAACATTTTTTTTCATGTGCTTTTTGGCCATTTGTATTTTCTCTTTGGAGAAATGTCTATTTAAATCTTTTGCCCATTTTTTAATTGGATTGCTTGCTCTTTTATTGTTGAGTTGTACGATCTCTTTATATAGAATGGAAATCAAGCACTTATCAGATAAGTGGTTTCAAAATATTTTCTCCCATCGAATGGGCTGCCTTTTCACCTTCTTGATGACATCCTTTGAATGACAGAAATGCTTAAGTTTGAGGAGGTCCCATTTATCCATGTTTTATTTTGTTGCTCATGCCTTTGGTGTAAGGTTTAAGAATCCACCACCTACAACCAGGTCTTGAAGATGTTTCCCTACATTCTTCTAGGAGCTTTACTGTACTTCCTTTTATCTTTAGGTCTTTGACCCATTTTGTATAAGGTGTGAGATAGAGGTCTTCTTTCCTTCTTTTGGCTATGGATATCCAGTTCTCCCAACATAATTTGTTGAATAAACTGTTCTGCCCCAAAAGGGAGGGCATGACAGGCTTGTCAAAAATCACTTGGCCATAGGTATGAAGGTCTGTTTCTGAATCATCAATTCAATTCTATTGGTATATGTGTCTATCTTTATGCCAATACCATGTTGTTTTTACCACTGTAGCTAGGTAATATGATATAAAGTCTGGAAGTGAGAGTCCTCCAACTACGTTTTTCCTTTTTAAGATGTTTCTGGCTACTTGGGGCCTCTTACTCTTCCAGATAAATTTGATAATAGTGTTTTTGATTTCCCTAAAAAAGGCTAGTGGAATTTTTATTGGAATTGCATTAAATCTGTATATCAATTTAGGTAGAATTGACATCTTAATGATATTTAGTCTTCCAACCCATGAGCATGGGATGTTCTTCCAACTATTTAGATTTTTCAAAAATTTCTTTTAACAATGCATTATAGTTTTCTGAATACAAGTTCTTTGCATCCATGGTTAGGTTTATTCGTAAATGTTTTATTCTTTCAGTTGCTATTGTAAATGGAATTTTTTTCCCTGACTATCTCCTTAGATTGTGCATTATTAGTGTATAGAAATACCACTGATTTTTGCATATTTATCTTGTATCCTGACACTCTACTGAAATCATTTATTAGCTCTAACAGCTTTGTTGTAGATTTTTCAGGTCTTTCTAGATGTACAATTATATCCTCTGCAAATAGTGAAAGTTTTAATTCTTCCTTTCCAATTTGGATGCTTCTATTTCTTTTTCTTGCCTGATTGCTCCAGCTAGAACCTCTAGCACTATATTGAATAACAGTAGAGATAGTGGGCATCCTTGTCTTGTCCCTACTCTCAACAGAGAAGCTTTAATCTTTCAACATTGAGTACAATACTAGCTGTGAGTTTTTCATATATGGCCTTCATCATGTTGAGAAAGTTTCTTTCAATTCCTATTTTTTATAGTGTTTTTATCAAGAAAGGATGCTGTATTTTGTCAAATGCCTTTTCTGCATCAATTGATAAGATTATGTAATTTTTCTTCTTTGATTTATTAATGTAGTGTATTGTGCTGATTGGTTTTCTTGTGTTGAACCAGCCTTGCATGCCTGGTATAAAACCCACTTGATCATGATGGATAATTATTTTAATGTGTTGTTGGATTCAATTACCAAGTATTTTATTGAAGATTTTTGCATCTGTATTCATTAGAGATATGGGTCTGTAATTTTCCTTTTTTTTTTTTTTTTTTTGTAATATCTTTATCTGGTTTTGGTATTAGGGTGATATTGGCTTCATAGAATGAGTTTGATAGCGTTTCTTCTTGTACAATTTTTTAGAACAACTTGAGTAAGATTGGTATTAAATCTTTGAATGCCTGGAAGAACTCACCTGTGAAACCATCTGGTCCTGGGCTTTTTCAGGAGCTGTTTGATGACTGTTTCAATCTCTTTATTTGTGATTGGTTTGTTGAGGTCTTCTATTTCTTCCAGCATGAATATAGGTTGTTTGTACATTCCTAGGAATTTTTTTCTTTTCATCTACATTGTCTAGTTTTTTAGCATAAAGTTATTAATGGTATCCTCTTATGATCTCTCTTATTTCTATGAGGTCAGTAGTAAGGTTCCTTTTCATTTTTTATTTCATTTTTTGCATCTTCTCTCTTTTTTTCTTAGTCAGTCTAGCTGTTTGCCAATTTTGTTAATCTTCTCAAAGAACCAATTTTTGGCATTGTTAATTTTCTCTAGTTTTTTTTATTTTTTGTTCTCAATTTCGTTTATTTCTCCTTTGATCTTTGTTCTTTCATTCTTTCCACTTGCTTTGGAATTAGCTTGCTGTTCTTTTTCTAGTTCCTCCAGCTGTGTAGTTAGGTTATTGATTTTAGCGCTTTCTTCTTTTTTAATGTATGCATTGAGGGCTATAAATTATCCTCTCAACATTGCCTTTGCAGCATCCCAAAAGTTCTGAAATATGTTGAATTCTTATTGTTATTCATATCAAGGTATTTATTGATTTCTCTTGAAATTTCTTCTTTGACCCACTGATTATTTAAGAATGTGTTGTTTCATCTCCATATATATGTGAATTTTCCCTTTATTTGCTGCTTGTTGATTTCCAACTTTATTCAATTATGATCAGAGAAAGTGCTTTGTATAACTTTAATTTTGTGGAATTTACTGAGGTCTGCTTTGTGACCCAATGGCTATGTGACCCAATGGAAATATCCATGAGTACTTGAAAAGAATGTATATCCTGCAGGTTTGGGGTGCAATGTTCTGTATATGTCTAGTAAGCTTAAACCATTTATCATATTACTCAAGCTCTCTGTTTCTTTATTGATCTTCTGCCCAGATGCTCTATCCAATGCTAAGAGTGTTGTATTGAAGTCTCCAACTATTGTTGTAGAGATGTCTATTTCACCCTTCAGTTTTGCCAATGTTTACATCATGTATCTTGGGCCTTCCTGGTTAGGTGCATATATATTTATGATTGTTATTTCTTCCTGGTGAATCTTCCATTTTATTAATATGCAATGTCCTTCCCTGTCACTAATAACAGTTTTACTTTTAAAATCTGTATCATCTGATATAAGTATAGCTACTCCAGCAATTTTTTGGTTACTACATGAGTGGAATATCTTTTTCCAATATCTTTCACTTTCAATTTATTGGTATCCTTGGGTCTAAGGTGAGAGTCTCTTGTAGACAATATACAGATGGCTTATATTTTCCTGTCCATTCTGCCAGTTTGTGTCTTTTGATTGGGGACTTTAATCTCATTAACATTCAATGTTATTACTGTAAAGGTAGTTCTCATTTCATCTGTTTTGATCTTTGTGTTTTATTTGTCATTTTATATTTGACACTTTCAGTTACTGTTACTGATACAGTGTTCATTTCTAGACTCTGTTCCAGGCCTCTTTCTCCTATCTTTTCTTTTCAGGCTGTAAGACCCCCTTTAATATTTCCTACAAATCTGGTCTTTTTGTTATAAACTCTTTCAGTTTCTGGGTATAAAATTCTTGGCTGGCAGTTTTTCTCCTGAAGTATCTTAAATATGTCATACCACTGCCTTCTTGCCTCCATAGTTTTTTTGATGAGAAATCAGCACTTGGTATCCCTTATATGCTTTTCTCTTGCTGCTCTCAGAATTCTCTTTGTCTCTGGCATTTGACATTCTGGTTAGTATGTGTCTTGGAGTTGTTCTATTTGGATTTATTTGGATGGGAGTACATTGTGCTTCTTGGACATGGATATCTATGTCCTTCAATTGGGATATGAAATTTTCCACCATTATTTCATCAAATATTCCTTCTGCCCCTTTTCCCTTCACTTCTTCTTCTGGGATACCCATGACATGTATGTTTGCATACCTTTTGCTGTCATTTAATTCCTTGAGACCCTGTTCAATTTTTTCCCTTCTTTTCTTCATCTGTTCTTTTGTTTGTTCACTTTCAGAGATCATGTCTTCGAGCTCACCGATCCTTTCTTCTGCTTCCTCAAATATGCTGTTATATGCCTCCAGGGTATTTTTTTTTATTTCATTTATTGCACCTTTCATTCCCATAAGGTCTGCTATTTTTCTATGTATGCTTTCAAATTCTCTTTGTGCTCATCCAATGATGATTAATATCCTTAATCTCTTTAACCATCTCATTGAATTTGTTAAGGGGATATATTTGAACTTCTAAGATTAGTTATCTCAACTTCTTTATGTCATCTGCAGGTTTATCTTATTCCTTTAATTGGGCCATTTCTTCCTGTTGCTTGGTATGGATTGTAATTTTTTGTTGGTGTTTTGGCATCTGGCTTGCTAGATGTATTTATTCTGGGTGCAGTTTCTCTCTTTATTTTAGGAATTTCTTATCTTTTCTCCCTTGCTGGTTGTGTAGTAAGAGCCAAGGATGTAGTTGTTGCTATAAGCTATGGAGGGTGAATCTGCCCACATTGCTCCAGGAAGTGATGAGGCTTCTCCCACCTTTCTCCTCTGTCAGGGGTAGGGAGAGAGATGTAGCCATGTATAATAATCCAAGCTGGGCACACCAAGACTGTCTGCTGTTACCCAGAGACACTGATGAAGTTTCACACCCCTTCCTTCCCTACCTTAGGCAGGGATGGGCTGGCTACAGTTTTGGTTAGCAATCTCTGCTGTGTGGGTCCAAAATGACCACAGTTGCTCAGGTAAACTGATGTAGCACCAGATCCTCTCCCTGCTTGAGGTGGGAATTGACCCTCTGGAGTGCCCAACAATCTAATCTCCATGGGCTAAATATGTATGCAGATGCCCTGAGAAGCTGAGGGAGTATCGTCCCTTCTGCCCTTTAGGGGGTGGAGACAGAAACACAAATGCTCAACAGTTTAGTCCTGCAGGCTGAAAGTACCCATCATTGCCCAGAGAGGCTGAGGAAGCACCAGCCCCCTCCTATCCTATTGGGTAGTAGGGATGGTTCTATGGGAGCTCAAGAGTTCAGTCCCTTCAGGCCAAGAATACCTGCCATTGCCTGTAGAGGCTGAGGCAACACCTGTGGGGGGACAGAGGTGGAGATGGGCTCATAGGCATTCAACAAATATGTTTGCTTGGGCTGAAAACTCTTGCCATTGCCCAGAGAGGCCGAGGATACCCAGCTCCTCTCCTATGCTCTTGGGGTGTGGGGATGCAGCCCCAGGTTTCCAACTATTCAGCCTTTGCCAGCAGAGAGTAGTTGCAGTTGCCCGGAGAGCCTGGTGCAAGTCCTGCCAGCAACCTCTCTGCTGGAGATGGGGCTGGAGCCTAGGCTAGGGTTGCAGTCCGATCTTGGTGGAAAAAAAGCCAGTCCCTAACTTCACTGTATTTCAATTAGGCAGGTTTCCTCTCATGTTGGGGGGTGGAGTCAAAATGGTGGCTACTAAACTCTTTCCAACTTGGACATGCTCAGACCCTAGCTGTCTCTAAGATTATACTTTAGCCAGCTGAATTCACTAATCATTAGCTGAGGTCAGTAGATAACTGTCTCTTCCTCCACCTTTTATGAGAAATGGAGCTTCCAACTCTAGCCACAGAATAGCTCCTGAGACAGCTTGTGCCCTTAAAGTAGGATGGGCACCAGCCTCTGTGGCATGGCTTGCAGCTTCCCAGAAAGTCGGTTTATGTCCCCCCAGTTTCCTCTCTGCCAGAGTTGGGACTAAGGTTTAGGCTAGACATGCAATCCAACCTGAGTAGAAAGAAGCCATTCCTTACTAGCACTATGATTTTCAGTTAGTGCTGCTTCCTCTCATATCTGGGGCACTGTCAAAATGGTGGCCACCAGCTTCCTTCTGACCTGGACAGCCTCAAAGTTAAGTTGTTCCTAGTATTCTACTTCAGCCTACTGAATCCACTAATTAGTAGCTGAAGTTGGTGCCACACCATTGTCTTTCTCCCATATTTATTGGGGGAGATGGAAACTCAACTCCAACCATGGAAAAGCTCCCAAGGTAACTTGCATGCCATGGGCACTAATCTCCATGGTGTGGAGGGCTCTACTCATGATTCCTCTGTGCATATGGGTAGTCTCTTCCTTCCACACTCTCAAGGATATTGCATGATACTCCTCTGTTCTCCTGCATTCTCCAAACAGGTGCTTTAGGTAGCTTTGGGTGACCACCAACTGCCCTGTTTCACAAGCTGACTCCAGGAGCTGCTTACTCTGCCACCATCTTGGTGTCACTCCCCCAAATCCTGTTTTGAAGACTCTTAGCCATATAAATGAATGTCTTTGCCATTTCCTCCTTTTATTCAAGGTCAAAAAACAGTTTTTAACACTTGATCCTACATGTAGGCTGAGATATTCTGCTGATCTGAGTTGACCCTTTTATTCAAGGTCTCTTTCTAGTTGCATCACCAGTTAGTGATTGGTAGTAATCCCTCAGCACCAGGGAGGCTCATCCCTAGGAGCCATGACCCACACTTCAGGGAAGGTAATGCATTTACATGCTGAATTTGGCTTAGAGAGTGGCTACATTTGAGCAATATGGAGGCTTTCAAGAGGCAACTCTTAGGCACCCTGCAGCTCTAGGACTAGTTCAAATTTCAGGCACACAGGCTCTTATGTACAGTCATCAGTATCAAGGGCTATTCATTGGACCATCCTTCTTCATTGGTCTTTGCCATTGCACTTGGGAGATTGTTATGTTTGAAAAATGTGTTTCGATATCTGTACATCAGCTGCGGCAAATATAACAGGAACATGTAAAAAGATCATTGCTGGGGAAGGGGGAAAAATTTGATGTTTAATATATGGGAGTCCCCTATATTGTATCTGTGGATTATTGTGATCTAAAACTTTCATGAAGACAAAATTAAAAATTATAAAACAAAGAGAAAGTATGTAGACACTGAGGAAGAAATGAAAGAAATTTCCTTGCCACTGTACATACAGGGCAATACCTATTACAGTGATGAAAGGCAAAATGTCAAAAACAAGCTTTATAATATTTTTCATTTTTTAAAGCCCCAATTTATTTTTACTTTATTTTAGTTTTTATAAATTAGAATTCATTCTATTTGTAATATTTAAACCCATCACTATATTTTATTTTCCTACTAATTGAATTTTTGAAGTTTTGGACCACAGAGAGGTTCAACTATGACAGGGGAGGAACACTGGTGTGGGGTATTATTGATGGGGGCACAGAGTTGGGAGGGAGTTCTCCAGAGCATGTATATATAGGGTACATAAAAATGCTTGGATATATGTTAGGTATTTTCATAGTAGTTACAGTTACAAATGATAACTGAGGGAGTGCTGAGTTCCTACCAGGGGAGCTCTATCATATTCCCCAATGGTAATATTATTTAAAGTCAGAAAGTGAGAAACCTTCAACTTCATTCAAGATATTTCTGACTATTTAATACCACTTACCCTGCCAAATAAAGTTGATAATTTTGTTTTCCAATTCTTTAAAAAAGGCTGTTGGAATTTTTAATTGAAATTGCAAATGAAACTGTATAACAATTTGGGTAGAATTGACATCTTCACAGTATTTAGTCTTCCAATCCATAAACAGGGAATGTTCTTCCACTTATTTTGTTTATTTATTATTTGAAAAAATTCTTTTAACAATGTGTTTCAGTTTTCTGAATATAAGTGCTTAACATCCTTGGTTAAAATTTATTTCTAAATATTTGATTCTTTTAATTGCTATTGTAAAGGGAATTCTTTTCCCTGATATCCTCTTCAGATTGCTCATTACTATTGTATTGAAAGACTACTCTTTATCATAGATTTCACACATAGAGGCATCATCTCAGAACCTTCCTCCCCCTCTAATTTCCTGTAAGCCTGTCACCCAGTCTCTAGCTCTCTGAGACAGCTTGAGGGCTACAGAGCCCTCGTGGTCATGGCAGCTCCTGAGTATTATGTAGTTGGACTCAGATGTGACCTTTTTACACATGCCTCTTCTGTTACTTTTACTGAACCTGCAGTTGGCCTTGAGTTTGGTATATACTCAGGGGACTTGAATCTCTAGACTAGCCATGTGCTAGCTGGGCCCTGAGCCTCAGCAGAGTTGAAACACCTACTCTCTGGTTTGTTGGATATATCCAGGCCAGCTAACAGGGAGGTGAAGATGGTCAACTATCACACTAGAGAACCAAGAGTGTCTACAACTGCAAGCAGGAGAATCACATCCATCAGCCATGCAGGATCTAAGTCCCTTCTTGACATGGAGGTGGAGTCGACATCACCATCCCAGGATCCACAGTATGGGGGAATAAAATATGGATCGAGTGGACTTCTCTAGTATTCTACTATAGAACTACTGTGACTCTAGCAATGGAAGAAGTTATGTCATTGATGTGGAGGCAGTGGCCACAGTAGTTGCTTAGGGCAGAGAAAGGGAAGAAGAGAAGTGATGTGAGGGCATTTTTGGGACTTGGAGCTGTCCTAAATGATATTGCAGGGACAGATGCTGGGCATTATATGTCCTGCCATAACCCACTGAATGTTCTGGGGGAGAGTGTAGACGGCAATGTAGTCTATAATCCATGCAGTACAGAAGTGCTTCAAAATGCATACATCAAATGCAATGAATGTGCCACAATGATGGAAGAGGTTTTTGATGTGGGGGTGGGAGGGTGGGTGGCGTATTTGAGAAACTTTTATATTTTTTAATTTAACAGTTTTTGTAATCCATGTATCTTCAGCTAACATGACATTTATTTACCAATGGGGGGGGGGATATGCTGCTAAAAAAAAAAAAACGAAGGTAGGAGGGAGAAAAACTGCTGATTTTTGCATACTGATTTTGTATTCTGCTAGTCTATTGAAATCGTTTAGTAAGTCCAGTTGTTTGTTAATTTGGGGGGATTTTCTAGGTATAGGTTCATTTTACTTCTTCCTTTCCAATTTGGAAACCTATTTCTTTCTTTTTTTTTTTTTTTTTTTTTTGCTGATTTCACTAGCTAAAACCTCTGTCAATACATTGAACAACAGTAACAGTGGTGACAGTGAGCACATTTGTCTTTTTTTATGGTCTCCACAGGAAAACTTTCAGTCTTTCATCATTGAGTACAATTTTAGTTGTAGGTTTTTCATATATGCCTTTATCATGTTGAGTAAATTTCCTTTGATTCCTGTCTTTTGGAGTTTTTTATTCAAGAAAAGATGCTGTATTGTCAAATGCATTTTCTTCATCAATTGAGATGATCATGTGATTTTTCTTCTTCGATGAATTAATGTGGTGCAGTATGCTGATTGATTTTCTTGTGCTGAACCATACTTACATACCTGGAATAAAACCCACTTGATGATGATGCATAATTCTTTTAATATGTTGTTGGATTCAATAAGCAAATATTTTGTTGAGGATTTTTGCATCCATATTCATTATGAAAATGAGTCTGTAATTTTCTTTTTGCATAATATCTGTATCTGTCTTTGGTATTATTATATTAGCTTCATAGTATGAGTTAAGTAGTATATCTTCTTGTTAAAATTTTTGGAAGAGTTTGCATAATATTAGTATTAAATCTTCTTTGAGTACTTTGTAGAATTCACCTATAAAGCCATCAGGTTTTGGGATTTTTATTTTGGGAAATTGTTTGATGACTGTTTCAATCTCTTGGCTTAGGATTGGTTTGTTAATGTTTTCTATTTTTTTTCCCTAGGTCTAGTGTAGATTGTTATTACATTCATAAAAAATTGTCCATTTCATCCAAATTGTCTAGGTTTTGGCATAGAGTTGTTCATAATATCCTCTTATAATCTCTTTTATTTCTGTGGAGTCAGTAGTAATTTCCCTGTTTTCAATTTTTATTTAATTTATTCTCATCTCTCTTTCTTACTTTGTCAGTCTACCTAAGGATTTGTCAATTTTGTTGATCTTCTTAAAGAAACACTTTTGATTTTGTTTTGTTTTTCCCTCAATTTCATGGACTTCTGCTTAGATCTTTGTTATTTAATTCCTTCTGCTTGCTTTGGGCATAGTTTGCTGTTCTTTTTCTAGTTTCTCCAGCTGTGTAGTTTAGTTGATTTTAACTCTTGTTTCTTAATGTAGTAATTGAGGGCTTTAAATTTCCCTTTCAACATTGCCTATGTTGCATCCCATTAGCTCTGATATGTTGTTTTCTCAATTTCATTCATCTTGAGATATTTGTTGATGTCTCACAATTTCCTCTTTGACCCTCTGATTATTTAAGTGTGTATATTTAATCTCCATATATTTGTGAATTTTCCCTCTTTCTGCCTATTGTTGATTTCCAGCTTTATTCCATTATGATCAGGGAAAGTGCTTTGTATAATTTCAATCTTGTTAAATTTATTGATCTGCTTTGTGACCCAGCATATGCCTCTATACTGTAGAAAGACCCATAAGCACTTGAAAAGAATGCACATCCTGCAGTTCTGGGATACAATATACTTTATAAGTCTATTAGGTTTAGTTCATTTATCTTTTTATTCAAGCTCTCTGTTTCTTTATTGATCCTCTGCCAAGATAGTCTATACAATGATAAGAGTGGTGTGTTGAAGTTTCCAACTATTATTGCAAAGACATCTATTTCTCCCTTCAATTTTGCCAGTGTTTGACTCATGTAATTTGGGGCATCCTGGCTAGGTGCATATACATTTATGATTGTTATTTCTTCTGTTGAATTACCATGTCTTTCCTTGCCTATAATAGCAACTTTGCTTTAAAAATTTTTTTCATCTGATAGAATTATAGCTACTGCAGCTTTTTAAATGGCTCTTGCAATGCATGAAACATCTCTTTTCACCCTTTCATTTTTTATCTATTTATATCCTTGGGTTTAAGGTGAGTCCTTTGTAGACAAAATACAGATGGCTCCTAATTTCTTAACCATTTCACCAATCTGTGTCTTTTCTTTGGGGAGTTTAATCAATTAATGTTTAATCAACATTCAATGTTATCTGTCATATTTTATTTTCACCACTCTTTTTACTCTTTTAATTACTTTTACTGATATAATCTTCATTTTTAGACTCTCTTCCAAGCCTCTCTCTTCTGTCTTTTCTTTTCAGGCTGTAGCAGTCTCTTGAGTTTTTCCTACAAAGCCAGTCTCTTGGTGACAAATTTTTTCAGTTTCTGTTTATCTGTGAATATGCTAAACATGCCTTCATTTTTGAAAGACAAAATTGCTGGATATAAGGTTCCTGGCTGGCAGTTTTCTTTTGCAATATCTTAAATATATAATACCATTGCCTTCTTGCCTCCATGGATTCTGAGGAAAAAGAAGCACTCAATCTTATCTAGCTTCCTTTGTATATGATGAATCACTTTTTTCTTGCTGCTCTCAGGATTCTCTCTTTATTTTTGGCATTTGACATTCTGATTAGTATGTGTCTTAGAGTCAGTGTATTCAAATTTATTCAGATGGGAGTATGCTGTGCTTCTTTGACATAGATATCGATGTTTTTTAATTGGTCTGGGAAATTTTATACCATAATTTCTTCAACTATTCCATCTTCACCTATTCCTTCTCTTCTCCTTCTGGGACACCCATGACACATATATTTGAACATATCTTGCCAGTTCCCTAAGACACTGTTCATTTTTTCCCATTCTTTTCTTTATATTTTCTTTTGCATGCTCACCTTCAGAGGCCCCTGTCTTCAAGCTCACTGTTCCTTTCTTCTGCCTCTTCAAATCTACTATTATATGCCTCAATGTTTTTAAAATTTCATTTATTGTGCTTTTAATTCCCATAAGAACTTGTATTTTTCTATGTATGCTTTCAAAATCATCTTTTTGCTCACCCAGTGTCTTCTTAATACCCTTAATTTCTTTAGCCATCTCATTGAATTTATTAAAGATATTTGTTTCAACACCAATGATTAATTGTCTCAACTCTTTCATGTCATCTGGAGGCTAAGCATGTTCCTTTGACTGGGCCAAATCTTCCTGTTTCTTGGTATGGATTGTAAATTTTTGCTCGTGTCTTGGCATCTGATTTACTGGATGTATTTATTCTAGACACAATTTTTCTCTTTAGTCTAGGGCTTTCTATTTGATTACCTTTGTACTACAGCCCCTCTTTTACACTTGGTTCAACTTAATTTGGAACTTTACATTGGCTCATGTTTAAACAATTTGAATTTTCTTCAGCTCTTTTTCATCTGTTTCTTGCCCTTTCTTTCTTGCCACTTACATAGTAGGAGCCATAGATATGATTGTTACTATAAGCCATGGCGGTTAAAGCTGCCCATATTGCCCCAGGAATCAATGGAGCTTCTTCCACCACCTTTCTCCCTTACCAGGGGTACAGTTGGAGCTTCAGTCATGTGCAATAATCCAATCCATGCAGGCCAAGACAGTCTGCATTTGCCCAGAGAGACTGATGAAGTTCCACACCCCTTCCTCCCCTGTCAGGAGTGGGGACTGAGCCACAGATGTTGGCAGTAGACTAAGTCATGCAGGTCAAGACTGCATGGCTATGTAGTCTGATGCAGCACTACCCCCTCTTTCCCTTCCAGCAGTGGAAGTGGAGACTCAGGAGTGTCAGAAATTTAGTCTGTGCAGGTTGAAAATACCTGCAGTTTCCCTGAGAGGCTGAGGGAGAACTGTCTCTTTTCCCCTTTCAGGGGCAGGGACTGAACCACAGATGTCAAACTATCCAGTTCATGTATGCCTAAAGCTATTATAGTTGCCTGGAGAGGCTGGTGCATGTTCCCCCAGCTTTCTCCCTGCCAGAAACATGGCTGGAACCTAGGCAATGGCTGTATTCTGAAATGGGTGGAAAGAAGCCAGTCCTTACCATCACTGTGATTTTCAATTAGCCCAGCTTCCCTTCATTCCAGGGGCAGAGTTAAAATGTAGGCTACCTGCCTCTTTCTAGGTTGGGCAGGTTCAAACTTTAACTGTTCCTAGGACTAGGCTTTAGCCAGACAAATTTACTAATCAGTAGCTGAAGTTCGTTCCCAACCATCTCTTCCTTCACCATTTTTAGGAAATGGAGTTTCTAACACCAGCCAGGGAATAGCTCCCAAAACAGTTTGTGCAGTCAGTGAGGGATGGGCCCCAGCCTTTGCAGCATGGAGTGTTCTACACAAATCTTCACTACATATGGGTAGTCTCCTCCTTCTATTCTTCCAAGGATGTTGCATGATGCTCTTCTGGTTTCCTGGACCCCCCAATCAAGTGACTTAGGTAGTTCTGCCTGATTATTAACTGCACTGTCAGATGAGCTGACTCTTGCAGCAACTTACTCTGCTGCCATCTTGCCTTCCCTCCCATAGCTTTCATTTTATACTACATATATTACAGACATTGTTGATTTTCAATTGAACCATCCCCCTCCTACTTTCTCATTAGTTGCAGAGTCATTGCCAACTGCTTGAGGTCCCAATTTCCCTCATAGTTAAAGATTCATTGTGGGTCAATTCTAGCTGAAAAGAAATCTGAGAACTTCAGCTGAGAAGTTTCTGGGGAAGAACATCTTTTCTGATAACAAGAGAGTAATGCTGAGTATAATACTTCTTACTGTCACTCTTCTCCTGATTTTTTATATTATCTTCAAGTTGTGAAACTGAAAGGAATGCTCCCTTGACCACAAGGAGATTTTGCCAACAATCCAGATAAGCAGGATGAATTAATGTGAAGAATTAGGTCCTTGGAGATATCGCTATGCATCTGAACCAAAAATTTATGATAATACTTATGATGCTAATAATAATGGCTGATATTTTATAAGGGATTACTAAGTGCAAATAACTATTCTTTATACATATTATCTAATTCTCAACATAACTATAAGAGATAGGTACTATTTTGCACATTTTGCATCTGAGGAAACTAAGGAACAAAAGGGTTAATTAACTTATTCATCGTCTTACAGCTAGTCAGCTGTACAATTAGAATTTGAACTGACAGGCAGGTTTCACCATTTATGCTCTTGCTACTAGGTTATATTTTCTCACCACTTCTGATATTACCTTCTTTCTGTCTTTGTGCAATGTGAGATAATTGTGTCTGAACTATTTAAGTCTCTGCCACCTTAAATTATTTTACTCCTAAGTGAAATCTCCTTAACTCAGTTTACTCTTCAGTCTGATACAGATATCAATCATCCTAGTCAACTCATTTTATTTTATTTTGTTATCATCACACTCCTATGGTTGATTGTGTAAATTGAGTAAAGGAAGTATTTTAAATATTGTATTCCTATCTCTTCCTGCTGTTTTTACTGTCTGTTCTTGACCCATTAATCTACTCTTACTCTTTCTAGTACTTGGTTCCATCAACCCTTTTCCTATTACTTTCAATTGCCTGGGCTCTGTCTACTCATTTCTATGGATATTTGTCCTTATTTACTCATCCTTAAGGTTTGGAATGACTAACTCTTTGAAGGATGAAAGAGGGCGCTGTCTCTCCATCACAAGTGATTCCCAGGTATTTTCATTTTCTGTCTCAACTACTCTGCCTTTTCTCTCTTCTTTCACTCCACAGCCTGGACTTTGCCACCATTACCCACCCTACAGTTATCTGAAACCTTCATCAGCTGTTTTGAGTAACACATTAATGGACTGTGAGATCCTTAAGGACCATCTTATTTACTTATTTATTATTATGGGAGATTATCTCTCTAGAGACCATCACAGAAACCAACACCTGGTAGGAGCTCAATGATGCCCATTAAATGAATGAACAAGTGAGTGAATGTGTTAACTAAATCCCAAGGGGTTTCACTGAATTCATTTGAGCAGCTGGTATCAAATCCATGACTCTTTTTTTCTTCTATCAAGAGTCCTAGAAGGCTGTCTATTGTTCTTGGCCTTTTTTTTTTTTTTCATTTTCTTCTGCCGTTTGAATAGATGTGTCCTTTTTGTCCCCAGAAGCTATCCAGAGTTCTCTGTGCAAATTGTTCTTATTGTCTGGACCTAAAACCCTTTACCTGATTGAACTTTTTACTTAAATGATTTCCTGAGCGTGTTTGGCAGCTGATCTTTGTGTAGCTTTAACTCATCTCAGTTCTCAAACGAAAAGTGCCTAGAGGCACTACTGCATTCTCAAGTGAGTGTGTAGGGTCTTTAGACTGGCCTGCTCAGTGGAATCGTCAGAAATTTCCCTGAATGGTATTGGTCCTTTTTACATCTAACACCACCTCTATAGTAAATTTAATTTATCTTCTCATCTAATGCTCATATCAAATTCCTTGCAGCCTGGATTTTGAATTACAGCAAATATGTCCCTTGGTATAACCATTAAAATTAATAATCAGAGTCTCCATGATGTGATCTCTTGCTAGGCCTCTATTGTCATCCCTGGTATTGCTTTTCCAAAATTTTTCCCACAAAATGATTTCCTCTCACTGCAGGAGATGCATGCATTTGTTGATCTTCTTCTTCTTCTGCCACTCCTTTTCCTCTTCTACAAGATCATTATTAGAGCCTGTGTCTTCTCTTTCTCCACACTTTTCCCTTTTTCCTACTTCCTCTCCATTTTCCTTTTATATCCCAATTATTTGGTTTTCCCTTCCTTTTCTCCTACTATTATGAAATTTATAGCATGCAATGATGAAAATTATTAATATCAATTAATGCTATTTATAAAACACCTACTATAAGCAGTACTCTAATTAGTATGTATGCATTTTTATGTATGTATGTATGTTGATGCTCATAATAACACATGGATATCAAAAATATAGAAACTAAGACCGTTTTTAAGTGACTCCATATCACATACAATGATAATATTAATCATAGTAAAAACCATTTACTTCATATCTTTGATAAGTCAGGTACTATAATGTGTCTGAACACATGTATGTATTTCATTTAATTCTCATAACAGCCCTATGAGATAAGTGTTATTTTGTCCATTTCTTTTTTTTTTTTTTTAATGAGAAAACTTAGTTTCAGCAAGAATGTTTACCAAAGTCATATGGTCAGTAAATTGCAGAAAAGGAATTTGAATATTTGGCTTTTTGTTTCCAAATCTATTTATACTACATGATTTTTCACCCATGTCCTTAACTATAGCCAAGCTTTGGCACTGCTAATATTCCTAAGATACAGCCAAGTGGAAGCATACACACAGGTGAGATTGAAATTCCTGCCATGTGCCATGTGTCTCTACTGTCTGGAGATTCACTCATGCTGCTGCTGATTTTACATGTTTGTGGTACTTTTTCTTTCTTTGGGGGGAGGGAGTTGTGTTTTCCTTTCTTCATTAATTCTATTTGGCATGTGTTTACACAGTGCCCTCCCATATAACCCCTATGCTCTTACCTCTTTATCAGCTTTACCCCCACGCATTTCCTTTCACTGAGCATCTTCTTAGGAATCCTCACCAACTCACTTAAACACTGTTCACTAACTATTGGTCACATGCCTGCTTGGTAGGCTGAACAAAGCAATGCGCACAATGACTGATGAGGATTCAAATACAAAGAGAATATTAGTGACTTGCTCAAAGTAATCTTCTCTACAAAGTCTAGATGTGACTCCATGATCTTTCAGTTTACTATGCCATATTACCTATGGCTATAAGATGAATTCCCAAGTTCCTGTCAGGAGCTGACTTACCTATGAAAATTCTGGAGATTGCTTCAACTATTTTTCCCAAACCTGTTTAAAACTTTTTCCCAAAATAACCAGTGATGAATCTGTTACTGAATCCTAAGATCATTTTTCTATTCTTACTTAACTTGGCATTTGGTACAGGTTTCCCTTCCTCCTTCTTGAAAATCTTTTTTGCCAGGCATATTTGAAACTTATATTCCCTTAACTCTGCTCCTCCATCTCTCTGTCTCCTCTGCCTCAGTGTTCTTTGGAGACTCAGCCTTGCCTCATGATTCTGTCCTGGGCCCTCTTCTCTTCTTATTCTACCGTGCTTCCTGAGCAATATCATCAACCACCATGTCTTAAATTATCATCTATATGTTGAGTAGATGAAATACCTATGTTTAGCTCAAATCTCCCTCTTAAATTTTGAACGCTCACAGTTTACAAATTATAGACAGTAACTTGCATGTTTTCTGGACTCCTCATATTTGATATATCCAAAAATGAATTCACAATTTCTCCTAAATACAGTATTTCTATCTCCCTGAATGGAATGGTATTATTTCATATGCCCTGGACATTAACTTTAACTTCATCTTCAATCCTTTTCCATTTTTATCCCATATTTAATCAATCACTGTGTCCTATTGATTTTGCCTCCTAATTTTCTCTCGGATATAGCACTTTTCTCTCTCCCTACCACGACTACCATAATTTAGGGCTACTATCACTTCCCACATCAAGAGCTTTCTAAATGGTTTTCTTTTGTCCAGAAATGATTTCCTCCAGTTAAATTTCCATACTCTCCCACAAACATCAACAAGTAAAGCAAAACAGAACCATCCCTACAACATCCAAAATTTCAAGTTCTTTTACATGGCTCATCAGGTTCTCATTACCCATCTGGTTCCTGCCTGTCTTTATCATCTCATTGTTCCTTTCTCTCTCTCACTTATGTTCTTTGCTTAGCCACACTTTTCAAAGCACATACATTTTATCTTGCTTTTTTCCTTCTTCTTCTTCTTTTTCTGCCTACCATTAATGCTTTAGCTCTCATTCTCAATGGTGTTCCTCCAGAAAGCATTTCAAAAGCACCAATCCTTAGTCAGGAACCTCTGTATTGCTTGGTTCTTCTCCCATATTAGAGCTTATCACACAGAATTGTGATTATCATTTATGCACCCATCAAATGGTAGGCTCCATGAATTCAGGGGTATCCTAAATCTGGGTTATGATCATATCCAGGGTGCAACCCAGACCGGGCATAATAAATGCTGTAGACAAAATTCCTGACCCTGAAAAAATACAAGGATGTGGTCAAATGGGGTCCAAGAGATTAATTTCTAACCCACTTTTCATGCTATACACAATGGACATCTACTCCTATTCTTCATGAGTCTGAGGATCAAATCTGAAATCCAAGGGTTTGCCTCCAAAATTCTGAAAAGTTAAGACATCTCATTGAACTCTTTGAGTGATCTTTGAACAAATAGGCTCTCAGCAGGATCGTAATCACCTACACTACCTGTTTTCTTGGAAAAGATTCTAAGAGTGTCTTGCGTGCTTCTTACTCACTTGCTCTGGGCTTATGTCATGGTGGTTGTCTGGTAATAACTATGTATGTGTGTGTTTCTTCATCAACTGTAATAACAAATTCTGAATGGTGACTCACTAGAGAAGTTTCCAGTATAGTAACAAAATTTGGCATGTTCAGCAGTCAAAACTGCCCAGGAAACAAATAAAAGGAACAAAAGTTTGCAGAAAGGAAAATAGGCCTGGCAGTGAGCATAAAAGTGCCTGCATGTTGTATGGAGACATTAATAAGAGAGTTGTATGTCTGGGGTTGTGAATTTATCAATGATTTATATGGAGCCTGACCATCACATAAGTACCAGGTATCACTCTACTCACCCTTTATAAATGACATGGATTCAGCCTTGTATTTAAAATAATTTGAGATTGTTATTAACTGAAATTTTGTTGAGATAGAAAAAATCAGGTATAGAATAGAACGGATATTCTCAAATAAAATTTTCCATCTGAAAGAACATCCAATTTGATAATATGTGAGTTGAGGCTCCCCATCCAAGTATTTGACAACATGCACCCAGTCCTTTTTTTTTTTTTTTAACTGTAATTCATTTCTACTAGGTTTAGAAACACTGACCCAGAACAGAGCCTAGATTGCATGCCTTGGTATCCTGAAATAAAACCTGTAGCCAGCACATGGGCAAGTATTAGTCACAATTCTCTGGAGAAACAGAATCAATAGGATAAATATACACATAAATTAAGATATTTATTTACTTTATGCATTTGTCAAACCTAACAATTTAGGGCAGGCTGAAGGTCAGGATGGAAATTCTAGCAAAACTTGATGCTGCAAACCTGAATCTTAAATCCATAGAGGAGACCAGCAAGCTAGAAACTAAGAGAAGAGATTTGGTGATCTTGAGGTAGAAAATTTCTTCTTCTTCTGTAAACTTCTCAGTTCTTTGCTCTTAAGGACAACAACCGATTGGATGAGACCTCCCTACATTACTGAATTTGATCTTCTTAATTTAGAGTCAACTGATTGTAGATGCTGCCCCCATCGACACAATACCTACACAGCAGCACTTAGACTAGTGTTTAACCAACAACTGGGCTCCATAACATATTAAAGTTGATATAGAAAATTGACCATAACAGGACACAAGTGTCATTGTTTCATATTGCTGCTCTGAAGCTTAAACTTAAGGCTCCTTAAAGTCATTTTCAACAACAGAATATCTCTTTTCTTTCTTTTTTTTCTTGCTATGCAAAGGCAGGTTTATTCAGTCAGCTGATTTTGTAGCAGAACATCTCTTAAACGGATCTGAATGTGTGATATTTCTCTAAAGAATTTATCTTAATAATGTGAATTCATAAATTCGAATAGTATGGTGAAGTCTTAAGATTTTTATTCCTAATCCCCATATTTTATATAGGAAAATGAAGAGGCAGAGAGGAGAAATAACTTACCAAAGGTCATGCAAATTTTGGTATCAACATTCTTAACATGGTTCAAACTCAGCTACTGAGTTCCCAGAAGGTAAAATTTATAGTCTTCATTCAAGAACAGTTAGATACATTCAGTTTTGTCTTGAAGAGGAACTAATTTTGATTTTTTGAAGTCTTCTGTACTAGTGCCTGCCAAGAAGGATATGAGAGAAAGTCAGAAACAGAAACAGAAATATAAACATATTATCATCACAGCTAGCTGGATTCTTTTCTCTACTAGGAATTACTGGTTATGACATTGAAGGGCCCATGATGAAAACATTCAGGTTGGACATTGAACAGAAAAGATTCAAAGTTTATAGCCGTAAGGTAGTTAGTTCAAACCTACTAAATATCTTGGAATCTATCTATCTATCTATCCATCCATCTACCTACCTACCAACCTACCTACCTACCTACCTACCTTTCTTTCTTCCTACTATCTAAAACATTTGAGCAAACAAGCGATTCTTAGAAATGATAGAAGATACCAATCCACAAATTAAAAAAACACCCAAGAACTTTAAGTATAATATAAGTAAGAAAAGTTTGATATACTGTCTAGCAAAACTGCAATACACAAATACAAAGAAAGGATCAGACACACAGAGGGAAAGTGATTTCTTTCAAAGAACAAGGAGAGCAGGTGACTTCATATTAGCACCAGTAGAAGAAAGAAAATTGAAGAATGAGATTCTGACAGAACATAATTTTTTCACATATGTTAACTGCAAGAATTTGAAAAAAGGAAGTTTGAGCTCATAGCCCACACTCCCAACCATGGTACTATACTGCCTATCCTTCAGCCAGAGCCAAAAATATATGGAACTGAGCCAAAGGAAGGGAAGAAAACCATTATCTCCACTGGTTTATTTATCCTTTTTCTTTCAAAACTGACTACTCTCATCTTCCCCATTTTTGTCTATTCCATTTTCTTTCTGTTTCCTTTGGTTTTGGCCTTTGAATAATCCTCCATTTTTTCGTTTCCTTCACCAACTTCTATATTTTTCCAATGACTTCTTACAAAATCTTTCTCCTCCATGTCAATCTGATCTAACCTCAGCTCTTCCAATCAACAATTACATTTCACAGTCACCTTTCTCATCTCATCTCTAGAAGAACAAATGGACCTACGTATGTTTCCTTTATATATCAAATATTAGCTTTACATTTCCTAGAATTGTCAACATATGTATTTCATCTAGGAATTTAATCTATTCCTTTAACCACAAAAATAAAATAATTAGATCTGCATAGCCTTTTGAAGGTACAAAATATTTTCAAATGGGTTATATTACTTGATCCTCATAATGACCCTATGAAATAAATTTTGTTTTATTCTTATTTTATGGATGAAAAAATTCTATAGTGTATTAAAGTAAATAATTCTCCCAATTCATATCAATAAATGTTGAAACCCCCAAATCATTAGAATAAAAATCCCATATACCTTTCAATCTATAATTAAAATTTCTGCTGTATTATCTGATTTATGTTTAAGGAGTTGGTTTTCAAGGAGTTGCACCTAGAAAATGATTCTAGGCAGGTCAGTACAAAATTTGGTAACTGTTTCAGAGATATGGAAATAGAGCTAGTGAAAGTATTATGACTACAGCTCTCCCTTCCTGAGTTACAAATTCAAGAAGGAAGCTGATTATTATGATGATACTTCATTCCACTAAGAACTGAAATAAGACAATGAAATCATGATACTTAACACTTACATAGCACTATTCATCTTCTGAGCTCTTTACAAACAGTAATTAATTAGAGAAGGGCAACAGAAAGTTCAGCTGATGGGGTGATGCACATGTAATAAACTAATTCCTTCAGAATTAAGATCCAGGAGGTAAGTGCCTACTTGAGATCCAAACTGAAATGTATGAGAGATGCAGGTTTTAAAGGATGAGAGGAGGTTTTAGAAAACCAAAATCTCCTCCTTCTGAGTTGCCCACATAATCAGCCTTTGAAAACAGGCTGCTGCCATTTGAATTAAAAGGGAATTTCATACAGGGAAGGAAATTGAAGCTAGTCAAGTGAATGGAAAGATCAGATAAGAAAATTAAACTATATGTTGAATTCTACTGTAAGCAGATAACCCTTAGGGTACAATAATAGTGATTTGATTATCAAAGAAAGAAAATGTGCTTCTCATTTGCCTTTGTGTTACCTGGAGTTTCTCCCTTGAATCTATTGTTCAGCAAAATGTCTTCAGGATGCTGAATAAGGCTACTGATTATTCTCTTCTTAGGCAGAGGTATGGGGAAAGATAAAAAGGGCAAGAAAAAAAAAATCAACCTCAACCTCCTAAAATCTTCCCTTCCATCTGATCTAGGCTCTGTTCCAAGAACCAGACAAAGGTCAAATTACTGGCCCCCAGGTCTTCACTATTACTGACAGGCACCCATTTTCTTCTCACCCCATGAGGATCTCTTAGCAGCAAAGTCCTCTGGTGCTTGACATTTGTATAGCAAACATGCATATTTCTTTGCTTCTCAGCAGCCTGCTTCTGGTCTTCTGCACTTGCCACCTTGGTGACATCCCAGAAGAATCAGAAAGGTCCTTTGATACAATCAAAAGCCTTCTCTCTTCTTTCCCAATTTGCTGGCCATTGGCAAGAATTCTGGTAGTTAAACACAGTGTCTTTACCTCCATATCTACTATTACAGAAAATGGCTTTCACTACTGGGGATCTTTGTCTTTCTGTTCACATCCAATCAACTAAACCTCACTCTCAAATGCACAGATACCTCTTGATGCAGGCCTGGGTTCTCATTTTGTGCCTTATTGATGCCAAGTACATTACATGTATTAGCAGATTTAGTCCTCATACAAACCTACGATATGTCTTAACTAAAATCTCATTAAACAGATGAGGAGACAGTGGCAGAGAAAAGTGAAATTGGATCTCCCAATGTTGCACATCTAATAAATGCTGGAGGTGAAGCTCAAATTCCTACAATCTTCCACAGGCTGATTCCTGAACCTGCTGCAGTGGCAGGAGGATATTGAAGGGATGCATTCACCACTTCACTCCTTACTTCCTTGGCATTCCTTTGCAACTTTACCTTTATATCTCTTCATAAAGTGCATGCTTACATAGCCCATGGTCTACCTTCCTGGTCCTCTCTTCTGCCCTATCTCTTTGACTCCCTCTCTTCACTTTGTAGCCTGCATATCTTGTCTCCCTGACAAGTTCTGATATTTAGATCACCTCGTCAGGGTGGGACCTTTGAGTCCTCTGAAGCTGTAGTCTACACCAGTGTGTAAACAATAATATAGCAGAGTGACTAAGATCAAACATGGGCTTTGGAGTCTGAGGGACCTGAGTTAGAATGCTAATTTGGCCACTTACTGGCTATTTGATCTTGGTCAAGTAAATTCATCACACAGTATTCTCATCTCTAAAATAAGGTTACAAAACATATTTCCATGATGCTGTGAGTGCTCAGAGAGATGACTTATGTTTAATACCTAGTGTGTTGCCCAGCATAGTGTAAATTCTCAAGAAATGAATATTGTAATCACCAGTTCTCAACCAGGAGTGAGCTTGTTCCCCAGTGGACATTTAGTGAATAGAGACCAAGGATGCTTCTAACCATCCTGCAATGCACAGGACAGCTCTCCGCAGGAAAAGAATTATCAGGCCCACAATGTCATTAATTCCAAGGTTGAGAAACCCTGCCAACATAAGAAAATCAGATAAAGCTTCCAAGCAACATTTGTAACTTGAGGTCCTTGGCCTTAATGTTTTAATATCTCAGAATAGGGAATAAAATTTTAGAAATTTCAGAACCCTTGCCCAATCAAGATAGTGGAAGGATATGTTTCAGTGCTCTGTCCTCCTATAGGACCTTTGAACAAACATCTTTTTCAAATCACCAGAAACTGTTCAAAGACTGCAGTAACCAGGAAAGCACCGACCCAAGTAAAAGCCATCTTAACAGCAGTAAGATTTTATGTGTACCATGGTTCACCCCTGCCCTACCTTTCAGTGGCTCAGCATGGAACTGGCCCTTTTCCCCAGTGCAGATCCCTGGCCCCAGTTCTAGAGGGAGCAGAGTAATCCTTGTACACATAGCAGGAGCGTGTATGTCTGGCCCAACCTGTCTGGTGGTGTCCTGAGGGACTCAACATTCCAGAACTTGCCCTTTGCTTAAATGGTGGCTCACAGAGTACTACAGAAAGCTGTGGGAGACCAATCAGTCAAATTGTATTGCCTCGGGCAAGGTATTACTGGCCAGAAGACACATATAATGCAATGTCTTGGGACTGTGAAGAAACTGTTTCCTAGAAAAGGGAGACATTCAGAACTGTGTATATGGAGAAATTCCTAGGGTAGCATGCCTATGCCCAAGCAAGAGGCATCCACAGAAAGAATCAGGGAGGTTCTTATGTTTGTAGCTCTTCTCCAAACTCATTGTATGGCTATGCTCTGAAGGAGAGTACAGGCACAGTTCCATGTGCAAAAACTGGGAAAGCTGGTTTCTTTTCTTCATTCTTCTCCCCCCCCCCCTTTTTTTAAATTTCTCTTGGCATTAAAGGAAAGCTTTGTCATAGCACATGCTGGATACATGTTTAAGGAACAGACTCAGAGTCTAAATCAGAGTGATGGCATACTAAAATATCAAAATGTCCAGGTTTCAAAAAATGGTTATAAAACATACAAAGTAATAGGAACGAGCCCAAGCAAAGAAAATTAAAGTATTAGAAATCATCAATAAGAATAATCAGATCTTGGACATTCCAGACAAAGACTTAAAAAAAAAAAATGGTCCAAAATTTTAAAATTTAGTTTCCTGGCTGCTAAAACAAATACTATTAACTGTGTTGGCTTAAATAATGGGAATTTATTGTCTCTCGGATTTGAAGCTAGGAAAAATCTTAAACTGAGGCCTCAGCAAAATGATACTTTCTTCCCAAAGATTGTGACATTCTTTGGCTGGCTGCTGGCAATTCTTGGTCCTTGACTTTTCTGTCATATAGCAATGCATATAGCAGCCTTTCCTGGCTTCTCTCTCTGCTTCTCATTCTCCCTATACAATTCTCCAAAAACCCATATTTAAGCCCAACTTGATTCAGTGGGACCAATCTTTGACTGAAGTAACAACTTGAAAATATCTTATTTACAATGGGTCCACACCCACCAAAATGTAGATTAAGTTTAAGAACATGTCCAAATGGGAATACACAATTCATTCCACCACAATTACTCAAAAAGCTAAAGGGACATATGAATAAAGAGCTACAGAAAATCAGGAAATCAAGAGATTTACACAATGAGAATGCCAATAGCAAAATGGAAATCATGAGAAGGAAACAAACACAGCTAAAGACCACAGTAACAGAAATTAAAACTTTCCTATACAGTTTCAGCAACAGATTGAAGCTGGCAGGAAAAAGAATCAGTGATCTTGGAGATAAGATTATTGAAATTATTTAAGGAAAAGATAGAGTAAAAGATGAAGAAAATTAGACAGAGCCTGGAGAATTTGTGGGATGTGACTAAGCATACCAATATATACATTTTGGAAGTCCCAGATAAGGAAGAAAGAGAGGAAAAGACAGAATATTCAAAGAAATAATAGCTGAAAATGCCCCAAATTTAATGAAATACATGAATATACACATCTAAGCTGCTCAATGAACTAAAAACAAGATAAACCCAAATAGATCTATACCATGCCATATTATAAACATACTGTTGAAGGCTAAAGACAAAGTAAAATTCTGAAAACTGGAAAAGAGAAGCAATGTGTCACATACAAGGGACCCTCTGTAAGATTAAGTGCTGATTTCATTTCTCATCAGAAACCATGAAAGCAACAAGGCAGTGGGAAGATATATTTAAAGTGCTGAAAGCAAAAAATTGCCTGCCAAAAATTATGTTTTAGGGAAAACTGTCTTTCAAAAAGAAGAAGGAATTAAGACATGCCTATCAATAAATTAAGACATTCCTATAGATAAAAAAATGAGAGACATCATCACCAGTAGACCAATCCTACAAGAAATGCTAAAGGAGTTCTGCAGGTTGAAAGGAAGGGTCACTAGACAAATGAAAGCACAAAAAGAAATAAAGATATTCAATAAAGGTAATGATATGGGTAAATACAAATACCAGTACTATTGTATTTTTTATTTGAAACTCTACTTTCTACTTCCAACAGTATTTAAAAGACAAATTCATAAAATGTAATGAAATATCAAATGTTTTGTACTCATAATATATTAATATATCTTTTGTGGCAAGGACTCCATAAAGGTGTGTGTGTGTGGAGGAGTATAGGAATATAGTTTGTGCCTGCTATTGAAGTCGTTAAGTTGGTATCAAAGCAAAAGAGCTTGTTATAGATTTAGAATGTTAAATTTAAGGCCCAAGGTAACTACCAAGAAAATAACAAAGAATAGGCAAACTCAGAAACAGAAAGTAAAGTGCAAGTTACCATGGGTTGTGTGAAGAGCAGGAGAAATAGGGTTTAATGCAAAATGAGTATAGGGTTTCTGTTTGGAGTGAAGGGAAAGTTCTAGTAATGGATGGTGATAATAGTACTGCAACATTGTGAATGGGAAGACTTATGTTGTGTACATGTGTTTCCACAATTTAAAAAAGATATGCTAAGGTTAAAATGACAAAAACAGCACATGTTAGGGGATGTAATTTAAGAATGGAGGAGAAAAGGCTCAAAGCTTTCATTTTTGGAACATACAATATTGGAATATAGAATGGAACTTTATAAAGATGTTAAAATTCTTGAATGTGATGACTGGACTTAAGGTGATTACAAAAGTTAATATCTTGTTCATAATAAATGCATATGGACATATTATATCTTTATGGAGTTTGTGTGCAGCCTTTTCTCAAAAGTTCAGAACATAGTTACGGCAAAGGTGGCACAATATTAAAATTTGAATATCTGGGTATCTGAGTGATGGCGTATGTTGGAATTCTCTGTATGGGGTTGTTATTATTTTTGCAACTGTCAGTAAGTTTGAATTATTTCAAAATAAAAAGTTAAAATAATTTGTTGAACTTTGCTCTTACTGGTAAGGGATGGTCATATTAGGATAATACATGTAGAACTGAACAGTGATATCTTGCACATGATTTTGGGTAATTGCCTATAATGTTTATATAGATAAATCTGTTGAATTATGTAAATGGTTCAAATGGTTCAAGCCTGCAGAATAGGACTGTGCTCCAGGAGGATTTCTAACTCCATTAGAAACATAGGAAACTGAGGTACTAGAATTTCTGTGTGCAATTTGGAAGCCTAAATTGTGGTTCATAATCTAAAATTTGTAGTCTAAACTCCCCTCACAAATAGAAGAGTCCAAGAAATGCTGAGGAACTTTGGGGGCTCAGAGTGTGGTATAGATCATCTAGGGAAACAGCATGGCATACTATAAGGTATGAGACTGCTACTGAAACATCTGTGCTCATTCTTAGTTCTGCAATTTTCTAACAGTGTGGCCATAGGTAAATCACCTAACATTCTGATCTTCAGTTTCTCCACCTACAAACTAGAAGCAGGGATTTATTTACTCCGGTTACTTTCTTATGACTCTTCATTACATATGATATATAAAGATGGAAGACACAATTTCTCCCTTCTAGAGGCCCACAAGTATGGTGGGAATTCACAAAAAATAAGCACTTATCAAAGTTGCATGTGATAATCTGGTTTTGGGTGCTAAGAAGCCCAGGGGAAGAAACCCTGAACTTGGATAGTGGGTGGTAAGCATTGATGTGCTGCTGAATGTTTAACAACCAGTTATATGGTTAAAACATATATCTACGTATGTTTCTATCTTTCTATGTATCTACCTCTGTATCTATCCATTTCTCTATAATTTATATTTACACACACATTCAAAAGTAAGGTTGGTATAAATCAAATTGATATAAAGATGTGTAGCACAAAATTTATAAATAATAATAAATTATACAATGGTCTTTAACATAAATCCCATACAGCCAATTGGTTCTCACAGAATCCTGCCACTGATTTTTTCCAAGTCTTGTATGTTTAGCAAAATTATGACTACAAATGATGAACAAATTAAGTTTGAGCATGAATGTTGTTTGATATTTTCGTCTGAGTAAGACAAAAGTGAAATAATGAAGATAAATGTTAGAAGTTCACTAACTCCACTCGTCAATGGCATAAGTAACTTATTTGCCAAATTGAATAATAGAATACTACTGGAAGAATTTCTTTTTTTAATCTTGTGCTATTCACAGCATGACACAACTTTAAGTTTAATATGCATTATTTTTATTCTGTTTCTTACTCTAGACCATCAACAAAATAATAAAGCCCTGATATTTTAGTATATACCAGTTTCTCTCAGCAAGGCCTATTCCAGGCTCCCAACATGACATCACTGAATGCAAGAGTTGGAAAGAGAGGTACACTAGTAGGTGGTCACCATGCAGATACAATAGATTTCAATAACCTCAAGAGCATAGATAGTAGTAAAAAGTAGCAAAATATGTAGGAAGTTATGAGGTTTGAGTATTTATAACTGTGGTATGAGAAATATTTTATTTAATTTTATTACTTTTTAATACTGGTTATACTTAAGAACAGGCTCACAAAACTCCTAAAAATTAAAATTCATTTCTCTTGTGTCAGTATGCCTCAATTTCATCACATCAATGGGGGTTAGGAATACCTTTGAAAGAGTGGAGGTGATTACTGAAAAGTCTACATAAAGAAAAAGGAGAAGAATGTTATTCCAATAGAAAGCAGCATGGGCAAAGAATGAGAGGTGAAAAAGAGTTTGGGACTTCCAGGCAGCTGCAAACAAGGAACTGTAATACCATTCAGCACTGAGAGACTTCAGAGTTGTCAAGTATGTGAAGCTTTTCACACAGCAATTATATGGTGTTTAAGGATAACAATAAGAAGATATTACAAAGGAATTTTCACAAAACTATATCAATTTCTAAGAAAAAAAATAGCAAGGCAAACAACCTCAATTGTACAATTCATTTTAACATCTTTTAAAATAGGGAATATCTTTTTTATGGTTTGAAAACTGACTAGGGAGAGTACATGTTTAATGTTTCGTTTTGTTTTTATGTTGTTCTTTTTAACCATACTTCAAGCAATATCTATAGAGAACGCCATTTTCATATGCTACAGTAATCGGTACCCTAAGTCTGACAATGAAGGCCAATTGAGCTCCTGAGGCAAGGACCCACATTGCAAACCAAGGAAATACATTCTCCTCTAGATCAATGGTGATTCCAAGGAGCAACAGAATCCATAGGGTGGGAAAGGGAGGAGAGATTTAATGTTTCTTGCCTGCTTATTGGTCATTTGTGATCTCGTTATGTGTCAAAATTTTAGTAATTAAAGTTTTTGCAAAAGTTGGAAACACATACACACATGTTTAAATATTTGTATATTACTTAGAAGTCCAATGTAATGCACTTCATATTAAAAGTTTATTGATTGGCTGTCCCAAATCTATTCCCAATACCTGTCACCCTTTTTTCCTCCCACTATAGATGCTAGATAGTTTTCCCAGATAGCAATGTCTCTGTGACCCAGTTCTGGTCCATAAGACATAAGAGGGCATCTGTTGGGGACAGGGAGAAGCATCTGGAAAGGATTTTATTTTCCTGATAAGAAGGGACAGATGCAGCTGGCATGGTCTTTTACTTTCTTTCAACCTTCTTTCTCCCCTGAACACAAACATGATATCTGTCACCAAAGGGAATCATATTGCAACCACAAGGTAGTGACTGTAAGAGAAATGCTAGGTGCAAATCAAGCCTGGCAATGAGCTGACAGTGTCAGTAGCCAGGTCCCTCTCAACTTCCTATTAAAATACCCATAATTGAAGCCACTATCTGTAGGAATTTCTATCCCTTACAGATGATTCAGAGATCATATGAAGACTATACATTCATCTAACAATTAGTATTTGGGGTTAACTGAAGCTGAAGGTTCATGGTATTGTTAGAGTTAACATCTTCACCATTTCTGTCTTCAATGTCTGTCTTAGCTCAGACTATTTAATGTAAGTACAGAAAACCACTCAAATTACCTGCCATAGGAATGAGGAGATTTCCTCAGTCAATCAATGATCTCTCATTAATCCCAGGGTAAGGAGAGTCATCTGGACCTTATTAAAGTTTAGAACCAAGGAGCTTCTTTTTCCCATGCTACATGGTTTCCTATTTCTGCATCTCTCTATATAATTGCTTCTCTCTCTCTCTGCAAACACTTTTCATCCTCCTTAATTCATATGGTTTAAAACAAAACAAGAAGTAAAAAGGAATTGTCCCCAGAGATTTTATAGATGTCATCTTAGTATCAAAGCCAATGCTTATCACTTTAGCTTGGAAAATAGATTCCCCATTCTCACTTGACACCTACCCAACCAGATAGGCCTTCAGCTATGAGGACCACCCTGTGACTGAAGTTGGAAGGAATGTGATATATTGGCAGCAAAGAAGACAAGGCACGAAAGGTGTTGGAACACAACCAGGAACCAGCCACGATTTCACTCATACTTCCTTCTATATAAAAATTGCTGCCTTAGGCAGAAAGATTAAGGCAACTATTAATTAGCAGATTAGAGAGATCAGATAGGTAAGTTTGGCTTGGCTGGCACATTCATGATGTATATATTAAGTGTCCAACAGATGATGTGAACAGTAAGTGCTATAACATTTTAGAGGTGAAAACAATTCATTTAGCTGAATTTGTAGAGAAAAACCTTAGGGATGTCTGATAGAGAAAGACCCTAGGAGGTGGTTGATCATGAAGAATGATTATTAGCTCATCAAGTAGCTGGAAAGGAAAGAATTTCCAGGGGTCTGGAGCTGCATCAGTGAAGGCAAGTGGCAGAAAGAAAGAATATTTCTTCCAGGAATAGTGAGTATATCATTTTGACACAGCGGGATTTGAGCAGAGAGAAGCAACAGGCAAAGATGGAAAGATAGCTTGTATAAGATTTTCAGGGCTTTGGATATCATTGTAATGTGTGCCTGCTCATGCAGTCTTGCAAGAGTTAAGCTGAACAATTTTCTGTTGAAATTTTCTGATGTTTTCAAGTTGGCCATCCAAGCTTTCCTTTTAAATTAATACAGGGTTTGGGGTGACCTGGAAGGTCAACTCTTAAGATAATTAGTACCAAAGAGCTGCACTCTTGTTATGCTGCCATTTCAGCCTTCTCACAATCTAGCTATTTTTCATGATAAATTGAATCTAATAACATATTTCTGCAGTCAAGATACATGGTGGATTATTGTCTTGTCACTTTGATAAAATGTTTGGGGTGTTTTCTCTGATCCAGACTTCACAATACAGCAGGTGAAAAATCTACAGTTATGTCAAACCAAACAAATATATAACAATTTCCTGAAACATTGACTTGAAAAAATCTTTAATTCTGAGTTAATCTAGGGATGATCCCTCAACTTCATGATTTAAAATTCTTTTTGTTTGTGTGATTCAAAGTTTTTAGGGTCCTTTTAAGGATAGACAGGTGAAGATATTTAAATTAGCAAGTATGCTTATCTATGCATGGTACCCAAAACTTATTCAAGCCAACTATATTAAAGGGACATCACTAATATTTTTAACCAACTCTGTATATGCCAAAGCTCCCTGTGACTCCAAAGAGGGGATTGTATAATGAAATGGATCACAGCATCAGGTTTGCAATTCAATAACCTGGGTACCTCTTAACTTTGTCACTTAATTCACTGTGCAACCAGGGTAGGTTATCTAGTCTCCCTACGTACCAGTTTCTGAATTGGAATATGTAAAACAGTGTATCTCTTTGCGAAGACTTTAGGTGGAATTTGGCAGGCCTATACAAGGTACATGATGTAATTGTCTCTTCTTTATGTGATCTAAGCAACTGTTGATGATTAAAGATTTTATCTATTTATTGAATCATGGTTGTAAAATTGAGGGATTCTCATTTGATCATTCCTGTCTTTATTTATAAGTTGTGATACTTAAAAAAATAACAAGCTCCTCTGTAGTGCTGGTATTCTTTTGACATGATCCTAATAGTATTTGATAGCTTCCTGCTATCTAGTATTACAAGATGTATAAGGAGCACTGGATACACTTGATACTCTAGACTGGAATTAGCTATTTCTCCAAGAATCTATGATTATTTTTTTAGTGATAATTGGTATTTCAAGATCATAATCTTCACACTAAGGAAGCTCATTACTAATGGATTATTGTTTACATGCCTTTTCAGTAGCCAGAACTGTGATATATAGATAGTATATAGTTATAGATGATACAGATAGAAATATGTAGACTAGATCTGGATGAGACATATAGAGGGATGGTATATACATATAGTATATACATATAGGTATAGGGATGGTGTAGTGCATGTGTGTGTATATTTTGTATACATACATAGAGAGTTATTTAATTTTTTCTATTTACTCTCTGTGTCTCATTTCTTCCACACAAGAAGAAAGGATTCTTCCACAAAAGGAGTCCTACTTCTCAAGAACATAAGAATAATAAAATTGTTTTACCATAATTATTCTTTGTTTTATGACTTATCAAAAAGTTTCAGAATAACAATACTAATATGACCACCAATATAATTACTAAAAACATTAATAATTTTTAATATGTTCTTCACACTCTCTCTAGAATTTTTTCTAATAGTTGAGTTTTATATATATTATCAGAACATGTAGTCTTTATACCTTTTCTGTCTCCCTCTTAGTCAATACTTACTCTTAGTTCTACAAGTAGCTTTATTATTTTTTTTTATGCTCAGCACTAATTATTATATTGATGTTTAATGTAGTTATTTTGGTTGTCTAAAGCACATTCTTCAGTAGATTCCTTAGACTGTGCTTGCTGGAATACTCTTACCCTTAGTTCCTGCATATTGAAAACTGTTTGTACCTTTTATAAATGACAGTCAGTTTTACTGGATATAAAATCCTTGGCTCACATTTTCTTATTTTAATACTTAAGTATGTCATTGCATTTTTATGGCATAAAGTATTTGAAAGAATTATAATGATAACTTAAGTTTACTTTTATTATAAATCATAGACTCTCCTTTTCTAGGTGCTCAAAGATTTTGTTTGTTTGTTTTCTTTAATTTATTGTTTAGTAATTTTACTAAAGTATGTCTTGGTGTTTCTTGTTCTAGGTTGATGTTCTCAAATATCTTTTCTTTCAGTATTTTAAAAGTGTTCCACTTCCCTGCCTACATAGTTTCTGAATGAGAAATTCAAAATAATGGGGATCCTTATGCTGCTGTAATTAATGTATATATTTATTTTCTTGGCTGCCTTAAAGATTTTTCTTTGCGTTCAGTATTCAACGGTTTGATTATGAGGTTTTGGGGCATGGATTTCTTTTTTGAGTTTATACTCTTGGGGTTCACTAAACTTCCTGAATCTATACATATATAGATTGCAAGTTGAAATTCCCTGGTTTTTGAATGTCAAGTGATTTTTGATTCTATATTGGTAATTTTAAATATTATGCTATGAGATTTTGGGTCTTAATTAAATCTTAAGGATAATGCAAATTTGTTATTTTTTAAAATGGTAGATATGCCATTAGATTCAGCCCGCATATTCCAACTTTCTTTCTGTGAGCTGTGTTTATAATTAATATCCATTTAATTTTCAAAGCCTGTGCATTGCTATTTGGATGTATTTTCTATTTGTGCTATTCTGTGGACAGTCTGGGACCTGGAAAGTACTCTAATCTACAACTTAATCCACTATACCTTCAGTATATTTAGAGTCAAATCATCACATACACCACTCAGAAACAAACATAAGTCTTCAGACAACACTTTATGGGATTTCTATCTTCAGTTCCCTATTCTCTGAAGTCTCCATGAGTATTTCAGACACCCTTGAGTCCTTCTTCTCTGTCTTCTTGGAGGACAGAGCTGAGACTTAAATTTCTCTTCCCACAGCTGTCTCTGCTTTAAGGGCCAAAAAGTGGGAGTAAAATGGCTGCTACTCACAGCAACTTAGCTGCCAATTTGTCTGGGGACTTGAATGCTTGGGGTCTAGGACAGGCAAAAGCAAAAAATAGGACACAAACAAACACAGATTTCCCCTAGTTTTTTAAATGCTTAAGGTTCCCCTTTCATTCTCTTAGAGGAGAAAGATTGTGCTCTTCTTGGAACAAATTTTTATCTGCACCTTATGGACATTTCTGGATTTTGGATTGTCTTTGAGTTTAGGCCAGGCTATTCCAGAGGGGGTGACAGAGACAGAAAATTCAACAGATAATTCACCACCAGTTCATTGATACTTTAAAATTTGGATTTCTCTCCTAATCCACCTGCTACCATTTGCTTTTAAGAAACATAACATCATAACTACTCCATGAATTCTATCTAGGATTTGTAGCTGCAATCAGTGAAAGATTCAGGGCAGGGTGTGCTTACTCCCTCTTGCTTAGAAAAGCTTTTCATTTCTTCTTGATTTTTATTTAATTTTTCTTTTACCTCCTATTTCTCTTTGTTTTGCTTCTTTACTTTTGAGTCCCTTATAGTTTAGTTTTCTTATCTGAAATGATACTTTTAGTTTATTTCAAATTCTTTACTTTGTTCTATCACCCTATTTCTGTGGTTTTCTAATTATTATTTATATTGTGTTTTTCATCATTTTCTTAATTTTTTTTACATTATTATGAACTAGTAGGACACAGTTTAGATCTGTTTTATAGATATGTTTTTCTGTGGGCTTTCCTTGTCTGTAGTGCTTTACTCCTCATTTATCTATGTTATATTGTAACAAATGTATCTGTACTTATATATAATAAGTACAGGCCTTACAAATCTCTGTACTCTCTTTATAATTTTCTGTATATCTAAAACTGCTCTAAAATGAAAAATTTTATTTAAATGATTCCACTTTGTATTCCAAAGCTGTATTCTCTCTCAATGACTTCTAGATGTTAGAAATTTCTTTGTTGTACTTGTTAATAGAAAATGTTATGTCTCCAAAAATAGCATTGTAGAAGTTTTTAATAAGTCTATCATAAATATGTATAACCCCAAAAGTTAACTGAAGCTAAATGGGGCAGGGAGTGAGGATAGTGGAGAAAGAATGGCCTGGCACTAGATGATTTCCCTGAATGAGCCTAACCCTCTCTGGTGGGTCCAATAGCAGGTTACTGGATAAAGATGGCAAAGCTCATACATGTTGTGGGAGATTTGGGGAAAGAACCTGAGACTTTGCCACACCTTTTTCCTGGAATTTCCTACATGAGGATCACAGGGGCCAAAATCAATCAAAGTTTTTAAAAGTTATGGTACCAAAAAAAAATTGACAAAAATGAATGCAAAATGGCTGGTGATTGAACACAGCCACTCATTTTCCTGATGCCAGCACTAAATTTGACCAATACTGCATTTGACCAAGACACAATTATACTCTCCTAAACTTTTCTAAGTAGTTAGTTCCTTAGACAACTAACCACAAGCCTTTAATTCATTACTTCAGTAAAATGCAGAATGTAGGAGAATTCCAAGTTACCATGAGAAGCACAAAAACATTTTAAAAATCCAGTTTTTATATTCCTCGTTTTCTGCATGTGTGACAAGCCTGCTACAAGGAATAGCTATTGAAACCATGAAGAGGCCCCACAAGTGTGCATCATGATAATTATAGAGCTTATCACATTCCCCATTAATGTGTAATTGAGACAATAGTTTTTATTAAAATAATATCTTTCTTTTTTTCCCAGATAGCTGGAGTTTTCAGAAATAATAAAGATTTAATCCCAAATCTTAGTATAGTGAAAAGCAAGAAATATATGGTTCTGCCATGTTGAACAGAGACTGAATATGTCAAATGCAAAAATATCACTATGACCAGGTTTTGCTCTTATATCTCTGATTTTTTAAAAAATTTTATCACACTGATCAAGGAATTTTATCTGAATATCAGTTTCATTATATTTCAAATGGAGATAGCAATACATATCAAAAACCTACCCTTCAGCATAAGATGATAAATATAAAAGTTATTTGGATAAGCATAAAATATTTGTTTAAGTGAAAATGATTAACCATTCTGTTATAATATTTATTAATAATAACACAAAGAAATTGGCAGAGAAAAATTGATTTTGCCTCAAAAGCTCAGTTAATTCAAGTTTAAACCCAGTTTCTGGATATAATTTCTTCACAATTCATTTAGTTCAGGAGAAGGTATAGAAATGACTTTGCATATGAATCACATTCCAGAAGGACAAGTGCCCCCCATAAAAAACTTGCTGATGGTAGATCTCTCAGCAAGGATGAAAGGCTTCACATGTCAAGAAAAGTAAAGGATAATTTTTTCCTCATCCATACCACCTTTCTGTCTTTGAAATGTCCTTTCCTTTCCATTTTCCTTCCCAAATTTCTGTTCCTCTTACAAAATCCACCTCACATCCTACTCTACTTGCTTCTTTCAAAGTAGGTCACATTGATTACTCTAGTTTCACTGTTTTTGGGGACCATAGCCAATTATCTCTTTCTGTTATGTCATCTTGCTGCGTTAGCTCTCTGTGTGTGTTGCACCACTCCTGGGCAGGCTGTGCTTTTTTTCATGCAGGGTGGCTCTCATTGCGAGGGCACAGTCCTTGTGCATGGGGCTCCCCTATGCAGGGGACACCCCTATGTGGCATGGCACTCCTTGCGTGCATGAGCACTGTGCGTGGGCCAGCTCACCACACAGGCCAGGAGGCCCTGGGTTTGAACCCTGGACCTCCCATATGGTAAGCAAATGCTCTATCACTTGAGCCAAATCTGTTTCCCTCTTTCATTCTTTATATTACACCCACATTAAACACATCTGGCACCCCTATATCTTAATGACTTTGAGCATGTGCAGTTACTGGTTTGGAATTCCTTCCATCTTCCTGTTCACTTAGAAAATGCCTACTTCTCCATGCATGTCACTGCAGAGACTGTGGTTGTACAAAGATGAATAGGTTTCCACTCCTTCTCTTAAGAGGTTTGTTTTTGGTCTTGATTCTGAACTGGAAATGATTTCTATATTCACTATATGTTGTCCATTGCCTGTCAAATCCAGTTCATGTATGTATTTCAGAATATCTGGAGAGCCATGCTCAGATGTAGCTTATAAAATAAAGGTTTGGAGATCCCAGAGACTCAGAGATAGAATGAAGAGTAGCTTGAAGGTTGCACTTGAATACTCCAAGTTATCAGGTGACAGAAATGAGGCCAGGAGTAGAACTAATGTAATAGCTGGAATCAAAAAAAGAAATGTGAAGGAAGGATCCCTAATTGAGAAATGAGGTTGTTAGTCAGGGGAACATACATAATGTAAAAAAAAAGTGCATAGGATAGAATTGGTTGAGAAACTCATGAAATTAAGTCCATGAATACTGGTCAAGAGATATTTTTATAGACTTCCATACACTTCTGGATCAAGTCTTGAGTAGAGAGAATTGAATATAGTTTCATAAAAGCTTCTTTATGGTTTCAACGCCTAAGATAGATACCTAAGTGATTTCAACCTGCAAATTTCCCTGGCCTATTAGAATACATCCAGCTCCTCAATTTAAAATAAAGTGCAATCCAACACACATATATCACCTTAACTTTATGCCTCTCTTGAAATGGTTTCTCTTCTCCCATTATCCTTATATCCGAGTTCATTCTATTTTAATTCTATTATCAAACTTTCCCTCCCCAACTGGATTGCATTCCTTCCTGTTTGTTTCTTTTCAATATCCTAGTTATTCAAACTATAACTCTGGCCTGAATCCTCTGTTGAAGACTTCTACAAATTCTCTAACTACCACTTTCCTTTCTCTTCTTTCTGTCTACACATAGCACTTAGTATTTGTGTCAAACATTTTGTCACTTAATTATAGCCAGTTTGACACCTTATACCAAGTCATTTTGCATTAGTTTCTACTGGATGCATGCATATTAGCTGTCCTCTACAACAAATTTATGAGCACCGAAACTACAGGAAAAGCATCACAGTAAGGCTAGATGTGTATGGAGTCTTGTTGCCTACAGACATTGACAATTTCATATCCTTCCTTTCATGTGTTGATTATAGCTTGGAGATGGTACTTAGGCATTCTCATAGCTTCCAAACAAGGTGTTCTCCCTTTTTAGAATAAGTTGAATCAGTGAAAATGAAGGAAAGGAATGTAAGTTAAAGTAACATGGATGGACCTTGAGTGAAAACAGGAAGATTTAGGATACCTGTAGAAAGATAAGTCAGCATTATATAGAGACGAATTAATACTTTGGGATTAAACTGTCTGTGAAGGATAGAGGCATGGCAGACTAAAAATAGGCATGGAGTAATTCAGAAGCTAATCAGGCTCTGTCACAGATAAAATTAGTGAGTAAAAAAGTTTTAACAAGACATTAGCCATCTGAACAGCCCAGGAAGCCTGGGGAGGGAGATGAGATTATTATGGCTGAAGCATTAACATCACTGTTATTAGACTGGTGATGATTAACAGGACATGATCCCAGGGAGAGCAAGGTGAGCCTTCACAGGACAGCACTATGTCAGAAGATGATGGTCTCAAAATTGGATAGCAAAGGTGAATTGTCTGTCAGGAGGACATCAGACCCAAAGACACAAAAATGGGACTGGATGAGCCTGGGCTGGAGTGAGAGGAATAGCAGGGAAAAATAGAAGTGATATGAAACTTAAAAAATACATAGATTTTTGAAAAATAGCCAATAATTGTAGTTTTGTTTTGGAAATATTGGATCAACTCAAATTTGGGTCAACTTCATTCAGATTTGATGATAACAAGTGAATTGAACCCATGAATCAGAAAACCAATGAATTTCATAATTGCTCCACCTTTAATTATGAGAGTATTTTATACCATATATTATCATGAAAAAATTAATTAAAAATCCATTTCTTTTAGAGTCTGATGGTAGGTGCAATGGAAAATGAAATGGAAATCTTAAATCTAGCTGTTCATAGGAACTTACAATATAGTGGAAGAGGCAGCACCAACATAGATTAACAGAGATACAGCTACATACCTGGTGGTAGCTATGTGGCATTTTGAAAATACAGTCTAAGGAATTTGAGCATATACTGATATTTTTAAATATCCAAAATGGGGTGAATAAGTTATAATGGAAAATTTCCAGGTGATGAAGATTTCAAAGTATCAAAGGAAAGGAGTATACATTGGCAGGAAGAAAATAGAGGCATATCCCTTCTGTATTAAAAGATTAGATAAATCAGTGAAAGTTCAGAGGGATTATGCTGGTTACTAAAAATATGTTTGCATTTATTGAAATATACCTTTGTGCTTTTGCAAAGTTGGTCATATGCTGCTAGAAATAAAATATTGCATTATTACATCAGAAAATTTTTGGATACAAGTTAGAGAAACCTGAAAAAAATTGACTTGACTTTAAGGTATTATACATCCTTATGCAACACAAAATTCAGAAGTGGCACATCTTTAAACTTTGTACAATCAGATCTCTAATCTGTTCTCTGTAAATTTGTCTTTTCTTATATGGTCTCATATATGGTCTCAGAATTGCTGACAAAAGCACATATGGCAAGGGATAGAGAACCTTACTTCCAGTTACATCTCTTAAAAGAAAGTATCTTCTTAGTAGCACCCAGAAGCTTTCTTTATAAGAGAAGTGGTTCACACTTGTACTCCTGTCTCAAACAATTGCATAGAGAATAAATATTACCTTGCTGTGCTTAAACAAATAGTAGCCCTACTCATGGAGATGGAGCTGGAGTTGAGGTCAGCATCTCCTCAGTCAACATGGGTAAAAGTGGGAGAGAAAGATCCTTGAACACCATCAGTTTTCTGATAGAAAGCATACAAGGGAGAATGAATATTGGTGGACAATCAACAGTGACTACTGTGTACCCAGGACTAACTACCAGGACCCCATTAAAGACATTTCTATTTTAACTTTTTAAATGCATAAAGAAGACTGAACTAGAAGTAAGGACGCTTGAGGTCGAACCTTATAATAAATTAAATTATGTCATTCCTATGCCTTATATTTCTCATCTCTTATACATGAATAATTCTGGTGGCAGTTAAGTCATGGTGTACTTATCAGGGTAAAGGTAGGTGTGAGGGTTAATTTCATGTATCAACTTGGCTAGGTAATGATGTACAGTTGTTTCATTAAACAATGGCCTCCTTGTAACTGTGAAGGTATTTTGTATATGGGATTAACATCTAAAATCAATTTATTGCATTTGAAATCAGTAAAAGTGATTGTCCTCACTCATGATTCATCTCATCCAATGAGTTGGAGGTCTTAACAGTCAAAACAGAGGATTCTAGATGTCAGAAGAAAAAATTTGCCTCAAATTCAACATTGGCTCTTGATAAGATTTCCATCCAGCCAGCTTCACCCAGAAGATTCAGGTTAAAGATTTTAATATTACCTTTTTTCCAGTCTGTGGTTTGCCCAATGAAGTTCAGACTTGCCAGCCAACCAACAGGATACATCCTAAGATGTAATACCTTGTTTCTCTGGAAAACCCTGACTAAAGAGAGGGGTAAAGTGTAAAGAGCATTATAAAGTCAATTCATGCTATGGGGTTCTTGTCTCTTCATGCTCCTTCAACCCTGTAGGCTTTTAGGATGCCTAGATGGTCTATCAGACAATGGAAAGTTGACTGTAATTATATTCATCTGCCTTCATATTACTGCACCATTTTTATGGTCAAAAATCACTCCATCTTCATTAAATCATTGTTCCAGGGCAAATCCATGTTGTACCTGGAAAACGGTAATGTGCTCAATAAGCATGACTACTGTTGTATCCATGTAACATCTTGTACACATGGCAGATGCTTACATGAGTTGCTCTGTCAAAGCAACATAATGTGTTACTGATGGTGAAAGAAGTACAGGCACAGGAATTCTCCTCCTTTACTTGCATCATGGAAAATCCATCATCACAAAATCTGAAGGTGGAGGGCCATCAATGTGCTACTTATGGTTCAGGTTTTCCAAACAGTCATAGTAGAGAAAATGGTCAATCCAAAATCTTCAAAGAAGTAAAACTATTTTATCCATCACTTTATGGACTAAAAGAGCATAAATAGCATATTAAAAATTAGGACCAACCTTTTATATAGTGGATTGGAACAGTCAGTCAGTGCTAAGTAGATCAAGTCATGTCTTACAGGGTAGTGTTTCTGTACAGGAATTAAATTTTCCTGCTTGAAATTGTTGCATGATGATGAAATTTTGAATAATTAGTTCATTGCTGTGCATCATATATACCTATTAAATGTAGAAATCTCTTAATAAAATCAAGCTCAGATATTTCAAAATGTGAGCAAAGGAGGATGCTCTTCACATAGTGGAGAAAGGAAATTGGGTAGTGTGGTGATTCTCCTCTACTCTTCGGCTTGTTTTGTAAGATTTTGTTAGTATCTGTTCGGAATAATTTGGTAGTCTAAGTAGTTATTTTAGAGTAATCTCACAAGTATTAGTCTTATGTCAATTAAGATTTTCAAGAAAAAAGAATATTGTCCTCTTTCAAATATACTTAAAGAGATGAGGTTCAGATTGGACTTTGCACAGACTTTGGAAAGATTCCATATATCATCCATCTATGGCACAGTGAGAGCTCATGATCAATGTCTGTAACTTCTGACCCTGATGGAAGATAAAATATAATCATTGCTTTTTTTTTTAGTCTTTCAGGGTAAAGACAGCTTCCTCATATCAATGAACTAATTGGGTTTGTTGATAAACATCAGCAAGCATTTATTAATTAATGGCTTTTTTATGTATTAGAAGAAATAAAGAAAACCCCCCAAATATGATTATTTTCTTTAAGAGTACTACTGATACCTGGATAAAAAATAAGAAAAATAAAATCAAATGCTAAAGAGCTATTTTGGGACAAAATATAAACTGACAAAGGGTAGAACAGGTTCTTTACTTCCCAAGTGATTTCATTTTGCATCCTTTATATAAGATGGTTTAAAGGTACGAATAAAAAGGAAACCTTCATTCAAATGAGCACTTGATAATAGTCTGTCTGTGAGTTGAGTATTTATTACAATGATTTTAGATCATTTAGGACATTTCTAGATCTCCTCTTTGCAAATTCTACCAGATTAAGAAAGAGAACAAGTGAATAAGTGGGTACAATTAAATTATACTTACGCATCCCTTAAATGTTTTGCCCAATACACCCAAATGAGATTCGTTTTATCTTTTCCTAAAGTTATGTGCCAGATTAATCATAGAATAAGTTCCAAGAGAATTTGGCTGTATTAAAAATTCAAGCATCTTCAAACTTAATGATTATCTGTTTACATTTTTTTAAGATTTATTTATTTATTTCTCTACCTTCTCCCCTACCCCAGTCATCTGTTCTCTGTGTCCATTTGCTGCATATTCTTCTTTGTCTGCTTCTATTGTTGTCAACGGCACCGGACTCTGTGTTTCTTTTTGTTGCGTCATCTTGTTGTGTCAGCTTTCCTTGTGTGCAGCACCATTCCTGGACAGGCTGAACTTTCTTTTGCACTGGGCAGCTCTCCTTATGGGGCGCACTCCTTGTGCATGGGGCTCCCCTACACAGGGACACCCCTGCGTGGCAGGGCACTCCTTGTGCACATCAGCACTGCATGTGGTCCAGCTCCACACAGGTCAAGGAGGTCTGGGGTTTGAACCACGGACCTCCCATGTGGTAGACAGACGCCCTAGCCACTGGGCCAAGTCTGCTTCCCTGTTTACTTTTGTTGTGGGAGGTAAAGACATTTCAAGTAAATTGCCAACCAAACTAAGTTCTAATATGATAAAAATTAATAATGAGATTAAACAAACTACTTGGGTGTTTAAGTTCATTTCATCCTTTTAAAGAATAATAATTAATTCATAATATTTATTTACACTTCATTATTTGTTAAGCAACTCATTGGGCTGGCCTACAATCATATTCTTCTACTGAAGGACAGTATGATAATTATAGGTACAATTTCAGCTCTGGCATATAAGTAACTTAGAAGTCATCAATAACTCCTATTCTTAAAACCAGAAAATTATAAACAAATTGAAAATCAATGAGTTTTCTTGGACCCATCAGAGAATTGAGGTTGCAAAGCAGGTAAACCACCATGCTAAAATCAGAATTGAAAGACAAATACAGAGAAACACAGTCAAGCTCTGCTTATCTGCAACAGAACCACTAGAATCATAAATGGTAAAAGCACTTGAAATGATAATTCGGAATTTCTGAAAGCTGAGTGTGGACAAGCTTTCTAGTAAAAATCTCTTGTGGGGACCACAGACTTAAGGACTCCCACACTTTTGTGGGTCTTACGTATAAGAAACCAACCCATCAAAGAGCCAAGAAAAACCACTTCATATCTTTTGCAGGGAAAGTGAAAAGTAACAATTTAGAAATGTTTCCAGTGTATCTCAATAAAAAGACCCATTCCCAAGTAAAAAATTATTTAACAGAGAGACTTACCAAACAAACTCCCACTCCGTATAGCATTCATATCTCACATAAAGGGAAGTGGACTTGGCCCAGTGGATAGGCGTCCGTCTACCACATGGGAGGTCCCCGGTTCAAACCCTGGGCCTCCTTGACCCATGTGGAACTGGCCCACACGCAGTGCTGATGCACACAAGTAGTGACCTGCCACCCAGGGGTGTCCCCGTGTAGGGGAGCCCCATGCACAAGGAGTGTGCCCAGTAAGGAGAGCTGCCCAGTGTGAAAGAAAGTTCAGCCTGCTCAGGAATGGCACCACACACACGGAGAGCTGACACAACAAGAAGATGCAACAAAAAAAAACACAGATTCCTGTGCCACTGACAACAACAGAAGTTGACAAAAAAGAAACACGCAGCAAAATGGACACAGAGAGCAGACAACTGGGGTAGGGGGGGAAGGGAAGAGAAATAAATTTAAAAAAAACATATCTCACATAAGGTGGGAGAAAAAAATACAGAAAAAGAAACAAATTCTCAAGGGTGACAGCTAAGAAACACAGGTTCACTAAAAGACTGAAAGATTAAGATGTGTAAGATTATAGGATATTTCTTCTTCCTCCATTCCTTAGCACTACGTAAAAAAACTCCAGTATAATAACAGTGAATTACAACTGAAGGACCTGTAAATCTCAGACTCTATTTAAGCAGACGTTCTTAGGAAACTTAAAAGAAAATTGGGGAGACAAAACAAAAAGGTTAGTAGAAAAATTTGAAGACTGTGGCATAAAAATATTTGAGGCAAAAACTGATTGCACTGTTAAGAAAAATAAAGAAATCCACTATTACATTTGGAGACTTCACTGTCACTTGTGGTGGTTTGAAGATATATATGCCACAGAAAAACATACTTCTAAATTTAATCTATTCCTGTGGGTGTGAGCCTATTGCAGGTAGGAACTTTCGATGAGGTTACTTCAGTTAAGGTGTATCCCACCTCAATCAGGATAGGTCTTAATTCTATTACTGAAGTCTTTTATAGGAGACTGAAATTCAGACAGAGAGTAAGCCACAGGAACAAGAGGGAATAATGGAATTCAGAAGAGAGGGAAGAGACCAGGAGATGCCATCATGTGCCTTGCCATGTGACAGAGGAACCAATGATCACTGACAGTCAGCCCCAGAGCACCACAGTCTTTGGAAAGAAACCATTGCCTTGATGATGCCTTGATTAGAACATTTCCCCAGCCTCAAAACTGAAAGGAAATAAATTCCCATTGGTTCAGCCAGCCCCTATCAGGGTACTTGCTTGATCAGCTTAGGACTAAAAAAAAAGCTCTTTTAGTAATTAATAGATAGACAGAAAATCAGTAGGGATATTGTTAATCTGACCATCACTAGTAATCAACTTGATCTAATTGACATTTATAGAATGCTACATCCAACAAGAGTTAATATATATTTTGGGCCATAAAACACGCCTTAATAATTTAAAAGGATAGAATCATACAAAGTATGTTTTAGATCACAACAAAACTACACTGAGGATAAATTACAGAAAATCTAAAAATATTTGGAGATTTAAAAACATACTTCTAAACAGCACATGGATCAAAGAAGAAATCTCATCATAATTTTTTAAAATTGAAATAAGTGAAAATGGAAATGCAGCTTATAAAAATTTGTGGGATGCAGTGAAAGATGTGACTAGAGGGAAATTTATTTGAATGTCAATGAGAAAAATGCCAAGGCCCAGAGAGGAATTCCTCCTGCCCTGGTCCCCTCAAAAGTTTTGGCTGACAGTCCATGACAGAGAAGATTTGGACATATATTGAACTCTCTACCTGAGATCACCTGCTTTGTAAAATTTATCTCCTAAGGTGGAGTCAAGGAAACACTAGGACCTATAATTGCCTGTAATAAAAACACAAAAGAAAGAAAAAAGATAAAAACTTAAAAACAACTCAAAAACCTTGAGAAAACATGAATTAACCTTAAATGCACATTTCTAAGTGAAAGGATCCAGACCATACAAGTTACATACTTTATGATTCCAATTATATTTCATCTAGCATATGCAAAAATATAGAGAGAATAAAAAGTTCAGTGATTAGTTGGGGTTCATAGGGTGAAGGAGAGGGTTGAACAGGTAAATCAACAGAGAATTTTAGGGTGGTAAATTATTATTTTTTAATATATTTTTTATTTTTTTTAAAAGACACTTAGATTACACAAAATGTTACACTGAAATTATTCTTTATGACAATGGATGGTGGCTACATGAATTATGAATTTGTCAAAACCCATATCCCTGTACAGCACCAACAGTGAAACTTAATTTGTGGAAAATTAAAAAAAAAAAAAAAATTTAGAAGATCAGAGTATTTCAGGAAGTATAAGTCTATAAGACTAAAAGCAAAATGAATAACACATAAGCATTATACATTTTAGTGGATAAATATTTTTCAGAAAGGGATATGGATTAACAGTTCTGATACTGCTTTACAAGTATGCTGGAAATAAACAAGAAAATGGATGGCAGATGGTAGAAGTCAGGTTTATCACTGTTTGAGTGGTAATTGACAGATAAATAAGGGGAGAGGCCAGAATGAGCCATGTGGTAATGGATTAGAGTTGGAAACATATGTATGAATTCATGTTTACCTTAATATGGATACAATTGGCTAAATATAGAAACAAAGATAGATAGATATGTGTTTATGAACACAGGTTTATATTCACACTTATATGTCTTGCTCTATCAGCTGAGAGGGCCTCAAAGAAATGACACTCTAACAGCAATGAGCTCACCTAGATCTTGGTGTCTAATTCACCAAGAAAAGGAGACAGATCTCCTTGAAGAATTGGTTGAATGTGGGAATGGGAGTAGGGAATTTATGAGTTGAACAGGGAATCTCTTAAGTGCCAGAAAGTGAGGAAATGCTGAAACAAAACAAACACATCCATTGATGGGCTATGTCAAAAGGATATGTCAAAGGTACACAGGAGTCAACTGTAAGAGCTCCCAATGACGAAAGCTGGAACAATTTGAGCAACCATATGAATAAAGTAGTAGTTATTATAACTCAAAGTTTATCATAAGTATTCATAAGTCTGTAGTGATATAAATAAATGATTGAATGAATAAATAAATGGAGAGCAAGAGACGATTCTCTCCTGCAGAAAAATTGCAAATAATTTATGTAGATAATCTGCTTACAGGAGGGAAAAATAAATCCTTGTTCCAAAAGTGTGGTTGCACATGGCAATTTTCTTCCAAAGACTAGAAGATGTAAAGAGGAAAAGAAGAGTAAGATTAAGATAGAGAAACCTGGCAAATACTACTTCAGCCAGGTGATCAAGATTGATATCAAGAGTCATAATCATGTTTCTAGCATGAACAATTGACATAACAGGATGAAAATAGCACTTTTCTTCAGTGATTTTCCACCCAATAACCTATTACCCAAGTCTTATCATGAGTAAAACATTAGATGAACTCTAGTAGAGGAACATCCTATAAAATATCTGTCCAGTATTCCTCACAACTATTTTTCAAGTTCATCAAAAACAAGAAAAGTTTGAGAAATCTAACTACAAGGAGCCTATGAAAACTAAATATACTGTGGTGTTCCTGATGGGATCCAGGAATAGAAAAAGACAATAGATAAAGACTAAGGACTTCTGAATAAACTATGGGCTTTAGATAATAATGAGGTATTAATATTGCATCATTATTGTAACAAATGTATCTTACTAATGTAAGATGTTAATAATAGGAAAATGGATGTGCGGTATATGGGAATTCAATTTATTTATTTTTTTTAAATCTAATTTATTTTTTTTAATTTATTTTTTTAATCTAAGGCTATTCTGAAAATAACATCTATTAAAAGAAATTATATCTTGAGGAACCTTGTCTTCCCAAGTTTCTCTGTAAATATACACAATATTTTAAAGAATAAGTTTTTACTGTTTCAAAATGTTCTGAAAGTTTTCAAATTTCCTGAGGTTCTAAAAAGTTTTTTTTAAAGTATAGTCAAGGAATTGTGAAGCATTATCTCTTCATTTTTAAATTGTTCTCTAGTCTCCTATTTCAACAGTCTCATAATTCTCTTACCTTATATGCTTTGAGCATCATCAAATAAATCCAGTGTTCTGAAGGTTAAGTGGAAATTATATAAAAATATGAGCATGGATTTGATAAGAGAACATTGTAGTGGTTCAGAAAATATTTATGTTGGGAATTGAATCAAGTACCCCACAAGAGATAGGTTCAAACTTTAATCTGGGTCCCTGTGGGTGTGAACCAATTTGTAAATGAGACCTTTTGAAGATGTTTTCACTAGTAAAGGTGTAGCAAAATTGAATCAGGGTGGATCTTATCTTTATGACTGGACGTCCTATACAGAGAGGAAATTCAGAGGCAAAAGTCCCAGAAAAGAGTCAGAAGTCAACAGAAACCAGAAAGCAGACCTTAGAAATAGAGTGCCAAGTGATAAAGAACTGCCAACATCAGAATACATTAGCCCCATCAAAAGGTATCCCTACACCCCCATCTTATCCCTTCCTTATACAAATACTTACCTCCAGCTTATCATAGACTTCACCCATGTAGGCATCAGCTTGCGACCTTCCTATCCCCCCCAAATTCCTGTAACCATTGATTCCAATCTCTAGCTCTCTGAGACAGCTCAGTTTCCTTGTTTCATATTAGAGAGGTCATGTAGTATTTGTCCTTCAATGTCTGGCTTGCTTCACTCAACATAAGGTCCTCAAAATTTATCCATGTTATCACATGTGCTTGTACTGTATTCCTTCTTTTAGCTGAGTAGTATTCCATTGTATGTATATTCCACATTTTATTTATCCATTCATTTGTTGATGGGCTTTTGGGTTTTTTCCAACTTTTGGCAATAGTGAATAATGCTGCTATGAACATTGGTGTACAACATCTGTTTGTGTCCTTATCTTCAGTTCTTCTGGGTATATACCCAGCAGTGGAATTGCTGGGTCATATGGCAAGTCTATAGTTAACTTTTTGAGAAACCACCAAACTGTCCTCTAGAGTGTCTGGATCCTGCTGCATTCCCACCAGCAGTGTATGAGTGTTCCCACATTCTCTCCAGTACTTGTAGTCTTCTGCTTTTTTGATAGCTGCCAGTCTTATGGGAGTAAGATGGTATCTCATTGTAGTTTCGATTTGAATTACCCTAATAGTGATTTTGAGCATTTTTTCATGTGCTTTTTAGCCATTTGTATTTCTTTTTTGGAGAAGCATCTGTTCAAATCTTTTCCCCATTTTTAAAATGGATTGTTTGTCCTTTTATTTTTGAGATATAAGAGTTCTTTATGTATAGAGGATGTAAGTCTCCTATCAGATATATAGTTACCAAATATTTTCTCCCATTGTGTAGGCTCTCTTTTCACTTTCTTGACAAACTCCTTTGAGGTGCAAAAGGCTTTGATTTTGAGGAAGTCCCATTTATCTATTTGTTCTTTTGTTGCTCCTGCTTGGGCTTGAAGTTCAGGAAAAGACAAATGAGTTTATATGGCTAAGAGTCTTCCAAAAAGAGGTGGGAGATCATCAGAGGGGTCACAGTTATGCACACCTCAGCAGGACCCCAGAGAGAGCCAAAGTAGATACAACCCTGGGTACTGGTTGTCCTGAAGGCTACACAGGGTATACACAGGGTATACAGTCATGGCAGATGGATTTGGAGTTCTGTGCCATGTCAGAGGGCCCTACTTTGGAATTTGTGCACCTGAGTGTGATGGAGCTGGACTCAGATGTGACCTTCCTACACATACTTCTTCTGTCACTTACTGAACCTGTGGTTTGTACTAGGGATGGTGCATACACAGGGGACGTGAATCTCTGGACTGCTCATGTGCCATCTGGTCCCTGAACCTCAGCAGAGTTGCAACTCCTATTCTCTGGTTCATTGGACTTCCCCAGGTCAGCTAACAGGGAGGTGAAGATAGTCAATCACCACAACAGGGAATCAAGAAAGCCAACAACTGCAAGCAGAAGTATTGTATCCATCATCTATGTGGAATCTAAGCCCCACCTTGATCTAGAGGTGGAGTGGACATCACCATCCCAAGTTCCACAGAATGGAGGACTAAAATATGGATTAGAGTGGACTTACTGATATTCCACTATAAAACTACGTGGCTGGTAATAGAAGAAATTGTAACACTGAGGTGGAGAAAGTGACCACAGTAGCTGCTGAGGGCAGGGAGAGGGAAAAAGAGATGTGATGTGAGAACATTTTGGGGACTTTGAGTTGTTTTAAATAATATTGCAGGGTCAGATGCTAGACTTTATATATCCTGCCATAACCTACTGAATATACTGGGGGAGAGTGTGAACTACAGGGTAAACTATTATCTATGTGGTGCAGCAGTGCTCCAAAACGTGTCCACTGAGTGCAACGAATATGCCACAATGATGGAGGAGGTGTTGGTGTGGGAAGAGTGGGGGGGGGGTTATATGGGAACCTCTTATTTTTTTTAATGTGACTTTTTTTTTTTTAATTATTTATTTATTTATTTCTCTCCCTTTCCCCCACCCCCCACCCTGGTTGTCTGTTCTCTGTGTCTATTTGCTGTGTCTTCTTTGTCCACTTCTGTTGCTGTCAGTGGCACAGGAATCTGTGTTTCTTTTTGTTGCGTCATCTTGTGTCAGTTCTCCGTGTGTGTGGCACCATTCCTGGGCAGGCTGCACTTTCTTTCGCACTGGGTGGCTCTCCTTACGGGGTGCACTCCTTGCCCGTGGGGCTCCCCTACACGGAGGACACTCCTGTGTGGCACGGCACTCCTTGCGTGCATCAGCACTGCGCATGGGCCAGCTCCACACAGGTCAAGGAGGCCCGGGGTTCGAACCGGGGATCTCCCATGTGGTAGACGGACACCCTAACCACAGGGCCAAGTCCGCTGCCTAATGTGACTTTTTTATGTGCTATATATATATCTTTAAAAACATACAATTCACAAAAACGATGGGGTTGGGCGGTGGGGAGTGGGGTATACGGGAACCTCTTACATATTTTTTTGTTTTTCAATGTAACATTCTTTGTGATCTATTACCTTTAAAAAAAAGTGTTAAAAAAGAAGAAAAAAAGCCATTGATGTACACTTTAGGTAGACTGTATGATATGTGAATATATCTCAATAAAATCTAAAAAAGAAAATAAAATAAAAGAATGCAATAGACTTTGGAAAAAGGATAGCCTTGCTGACATCTTGATTTTTGGATTTGAAGGCATCAAAACCATGAGACAATAAATGCTTGTTGTTTAACTAAATCCATTGCATGGTATTTGTCATGGCAGCTTTGGCAAACCAAGGTAGACTTCCAGGGAAATAGCTAGTTAGAAAAGCAGAGTTGTTATGAAGGCCAGTCTACTGCTCTTGGGTGCAGTTTTATCTTCCAGATAATACTGTAATCTAAGCCTGAAAAGGACCAAAATGAAACAAGTAATATAGAAGGAAATGTGGCCTTAATTATTGAGAATTCAAAAGTGACTGCAATAAAATATCTACAGTGGAACAGGAGTCCTTGCAAGTATTTTTTTTGATGTGCATCTTAAAAACCCTGCTACTATTGTAATGTCAAGTATATCCTCTAAATACTTTTTGATTTTGGAAAAACAACCAGGAAACACTAGAAAATTGTTTCCACATTGACTTTAAAAATCTAGTATTAGACAAAAGAAATATGAATAATAATATAAGATTTATTGAAAAAAGTATCTAACCCCATCATAAAAAGAATTGTTCGGATGGATCTAGACAATGTATTTTAAATACATTGACATGGCTCTAGCAATTAGCTTTTTTTTTTTGTTTTTATTTAAGGACAGCACACAAAAATGAGTGCTAAAATTGTATGTTATGAAAGTCCCTTCATGGAAAGTTCATTGTGTGGGGCTTGAGCCCCATACAGAACAGATTTTCATTTTATTCGGATCAGAAGTTGATGGATTCTTAATATGTTTTTCTTATCTTATTTGTATTAGAGTCTGAGTGCCCCTTCCCAAGGGCATCTCTGCAACTAGGGAGAATAGTATGTCTTTCTGCAGATCCATGTTTGATGCCTCCACGTTTAAAATGCAAAAGGCATCTGCTTGATTTTTGCCTTTCCAAAAAACTTGGGTTAAATGTAATCCTTTGTAACCTGAAGAAGGCAAAGGAAAACTGTGATTAAACGCAGTCAGAACCCTACATTTCTGCCCCAGGGAATTAATAAAAGTTAAATCACTGCCAGTCTCCCCATCCCTGTTTGCTTCAACATTTACCCATTTTCCTCTGCAGTGTCCCTCATTTTTGCATGCCCCAAGGAAATCCATGTGTTTGTTGTTTATTAACTTTGAAAAAGGGAAATCTATTTGTTCATCTGGCCAAACAGGTTAGAGGATACACAAGATTAGCCACCTTCAGTAGCATATGCTGAAGTTTACCGTAGGCTAAAAAGTGTGAGAAATGTCCCATTACTCATTATTTCTTTCAAGTTCATACCTACATGATGGCAAACAGCCCAAATAGAAGAATAAATTCAGCTGGACCCTTAGGAAAACTTCTTTACATCTCTGTTCCCACCTTTACATACCCTGAGTCTATTTCCTAGATACCATAACTTATCTATAGATTTGTCTCAAGCCTGTCCCAACACAGTACATTTGAGGGATTTTCATGACAAGATTATTATTGTGAGCTGCCTAAATGAGTCTAGATTTCCCTGAGAAACACTTTTCTGGAAGTTATTTAACTATTAATGGATCCTTCCCAACTTGCTAGTCCCCAGGGGCCCACCTCCCCAACCACAGCCTTTCTTCAGAACGTCTTCCTGCATATGTTCCAATTTTGTGGGCAATGGTGTCAATGCTGGAGCCTGAGTCTATGAGCTTAATTGCACTTTGGTACTCCCAACAGTGAGGTTGTTGTTAAATACCAATGGGGATACATATTACTGTAATTTAGTGCATAGTTCACAAATCTTACACTGCTACCCATCCTCTTCCTGCTGAAGGTTGGAGGTTCACTATATAATGTTGCTTTGGGTGAATGAGCAAGCATCCTCTGTCTTCTAAATATGGACCTTTATATGGTGAGAAGGTCACAGATTCATTGCAAGCTTATGAGATTTGGAGGACTTTAGATAGAAGAGGAAAATACCACATTTCTCTTATTTATGAGTGTCTTTGAACCTAAGAAAGATCTCATTTGTATACATCTAGATAATCAATCTATATATTCAAGCAGTTTCCAAAGCAAGGCAGGGGAATGTAACCTTGAAGATAATATAAAATAGCTGTGTTGCAAAATGTTGTAAATATTAGTTGAACACAATGAGACATTTGCTAGGGCCTGAGGAACCAGAAAATTGCAAGCATTTAAGAGAAATATCTCTTACTTGAAATTCACTTGCAGTGCCTGGTGACTGAAAGTTGCTAAAGGAAAAGAGGAGAAAATAACAACAGCAACAAAATTTCTCATATATTTAATAGCCACCCACTGATTGTAAATGTGAAGAGGACCTCTTCAAACACAAAGCTGAAATGTAGAGGAAACCTCCTTTATTAAAGCCCCTGACCTCTGGTCCATCAATGGCCAGATTCTGAATACCATTTATGAGGCAACACTTTGCAATGTTGTTCTGTAGAGTTTTATTTTCATTTCCTGGAATCAAGTCTCTACTCCATTCCTAAACACATTTACAGTTTTTTCCTCCTAATATTAATTCCTTTCATCTTTCAGTGAGAAAAATAAAAAAAAAACTTCATAAGGATCTTTCTGACAAAACAAGATTCAGTACTTTTCTGCCCGATCTGGCTAGCCATGTCTCTCTTCTCTTCTCCAGGAACCTGGGTTTTGGGATCTGAACGTAGCAAACATAATTCACTAATATGAACCTAAGTATCCCCAAATGCTACCAGTCTGTGGGTATCAATTGAATAATATTGGATGCATAACTGAGAAATCTCAAAACTGCCCCTCAAAATCTTCTCAGTTATTTCTGGGAACCCCAGCCATGCCGTTTGCTTAGGAAATCATTTTCTCATATTCTTCTGCTCCTTCCAGAGCTGCCTGTGGCCTCAATTGAATGCTCCTTTCTGGCTGCTCCATATAGCACTGAGCCACTTCTATGCCACAGCCACTGCCACACACTGCAGCTCCACCCTCCAGGACTTGCAGAGAGAGCCCCTCTGCCCAACTGACTTTGACTTCAAGGCTCAGATTCTGAAATTCAAACAGCCCAGTTTCAATATAGTTATCTCAGCTTTTCTTTGTCTACAGCTTATTTCTCTATGAGGAATTAGATGTGGTACCAAAGTTTGGACCAGGGATACAGGCAAAATGCCCTCTTCTATTTCTAAATCCAACTGCAGTCTAGACTTAGTATTCTTCTACCAAAAGTCAGTGGTTTTCTACTCTCCACCTTTCTTGCCCATATCGCTTCAAGTAGTTAGATGCCTGGGGCAGGAGGCATTGGTGGGACAGTTCAGTCAATTGGTTGGCACAGCCATTGTGTGTAGATATTTGTTGAGGGCCTACCTAGTCCCTCACAGTGTATTGTGAAAATAACTATAAACAGATCCACACACAAAAGCACAAAATTACAATTTTGGTGAGTATTATGAAGGTAAACATCATTGTGCTTTGAGAGAAAATAATAAATCTGCTTTATATGAGCTTTAGGTGATCAGTAGAAGGCAAAAGGACAAAGTGAAAGTTCACACTGAGACCCACAAGCTGAATAGAAATTAAGCAGGCAGAAGACTAGGGCATGTTCCAAGCAAGACAAAGTCAAGGTCCAGAAAGAGCAAAGTCTCTGGGATGGAAATGAATGTGGTGTTGTCCAGCAGTAAAAGGGAGACCCTGTTGCTAAAGTTTCTGGAGCAAAGAGGACAGTGGTGGGACTTTAGTTTGAAGAGGGAATCAAGACCTTGAAGATCATATACTAATTTTGTTAGGAAATCATTGAACATATTCAACACTGATAAGATCTACTTTAAAAAATAATAATCCAAAGATAAAATTGACACTGCAAGGGTAAGATTTTCTTTTGTATTTATGTGTGGATATGTGTTTATTTTTGCATGTGTGTCTTGTTTAAGAATGTTTGTGTCTGTGAGTGTTGATGTACATTATGTTCCCTTCACTTGAGTATTCAAGTCCCAGAAAAGGTTCTTTTGTGCTTTAGAACAAGAATACCCAAGAAGACGATCTCAAGTAAGCTTTTATTGGGAACCCAGGCTTTCCTATATAGCCTTTATCTGGAAGTGTCTTAAGAGAATGCTTGTTCATGTTTGACCTGGTCTTAGACTTTTCTTTTGTAATCACAAATACTATATTGCTAAGTCCAATCATCTCTTTGAATATCTTCAGAGTATAGCAGCATGGGCAAATACAGTATCTGAAATTGTGAATCATCTGTGTTTGAGAGGTAAGGAACTAGCAAAGTTACTGGATGAATCATTTCAGAAGTGCCTCAACAGTCCAATCAGGAATGATCTGTCTTGTGTGAAGGAAAATGCACAGCTGATCAACCAACCAGAGTATTCAACTGCATTCTCAGCCACTGAGATACACACTACAAACCTCTAGGAGAATGCTTGAGCACTCGCTTACTCTGGCATTTGAAGGCTAACTGTGCACTTTGAAAGGCCACATTATATGGTAGACCCGACCCCTAATTTTAAATCTGGCTGCCAAAATGAGGCACCAACCTTGCTGTGGTCAATCCTTGGTAGCCCTACCTGTTAATTTAGCATCCTTCTTTTTCTGAACTTGCAAACTTCCAGCTGAAGGGTTATATTGATCATTTGAATTATTTTAAAATTTACTTCTTCATTACTGTTATGGCACAGATCTAACTAATTACAAGTTAGCATTTTTTTTTCAAGAAAGCTAATCTTGAGTCAAGATATAAAGAAATATAAATACCTAGGTATTTTCTCATTAAACATCAAGTATTTCCAATAACGTTCAACTTAACCTTGGTATTATTTCTAATACAAAGGAGAAAAACACCTTCAACCACTTTTTCATGAGGACAATTATTCAGGCTCTCTTAGTACATGCTGCTGTAAGAAGAACACGAAGAGAGTTAAATAGGTACTCACACTGACCTTGAGTAGTTTATGATCTAAGTAGAACATTATGATGCAGAAATTTATCTTCGGGGAATGCATTAGAGCCCTTACATTACTTATGTGTTTAAATTATGTGCAAGAAAAAAGGTAAGGGAATTTAATTTAGTGATGAAGAAGGGAAGAACTTCAATTTGAGGTGGTTTGGAAAGACTGAAGGATAAGCTGTTTTAGGAGTCTCTTTCTAGAAGGAAAATGGTTTTAGTGGATTGAGACTAGATATTTCAAGTATGAGGGTATATTGTAGCAAAAGTCTTGGAGACAGATACAGTATGTGAATGATGCCTAGAAAACATGCCATTATCAGATGACAGAGAATACATTCTTAAGTTGCTAACAGAAAATGAACAATAGACTGGAACTGTAGGGTTAGGGTTAGTTAGAGAAGGATTTACTGAGAAGATTGGACTTGGACTATGTTAAAATACATATGGAGAATGGATCAGTGGAGGAATACAGGGAAGGGGTTTTAAACAAGATGATAAAAGGTATATTTGGGGACATTTATTGGGAATGGGTAAATTTGGGCAAGGTGATGGAAAACTATAAATGTTACAGAGCACGTCTAAGTAACTGTCTCATTTTAAAGTCAGAAATCTGGAAAAGGAAGGCTAAGTATGCCATCCAAGCCATTTCTATTTTCTGTTGTGGGAGTCAATCTGTCTGTCTCTCATTTTCTTCCCACCCCGTCTCCCGTTTGCCCCCCCTGTACTTGCTATCCCCCATGCACTGTATCTTCCTCAAGTCGAATGCCGCACTCCCATGTTCTGAGTAAAACCAACATGCCCTAACTTTCTTCCTGTTTCCATACACTACCATGCACAGATTCAATCAGTGACAATCACCAATTAGTACATTCCAGATCCTGGGAGAAAGAGCCAAACTTAAACCTCTGTCTTCTCAGTGACTGAGAAGGGAAAGATGCTTTGTTTCTTGTGTCTGGAATCCCTTCAACTGCCCACATAACCTAAACCTAAAGAACAAAGGGACATTCAAATTCAGTGTTCAATTCTTCACATTAACTAAACTATGTTTCTTTTTCAAAGTTTAGCTCAAACCCTTATTCTCATATAAAACTTGCACTAAATATTTTATCAGGAAACTATAAATCCCTTTTCTGCATTCCTGGGTTTTTTTTCTGTTCAAAATCTTGAATTATATTCTGTGTCAACAAAAAGATCACATGGGTTTTTAGAGAGGTAACTGAACATTTTAATCTGCTGGTTTCTTCCTGAAATCCAAGCTCAGTGGTCTACATGTAAGAAGATCAGTTACTATGTCATTAATGATCAATTAATAACATTCAGATTCATGAACACCCCCTCTGAGTTTCAATAATTGGAATCATCTTGGCATGGGCCCTTAGCCATTCAGGTGACATGGAGAAAGTGCTATCCATGTCATTACTCCAAACAGACAACGGCACAAAGTTTCCTGCCCCATGAAATGGGACTGATAATTTCTGTTCCTTCTTTCCTTTTACTGATTTCAGGAAAAATACAGACTACGAAATGAAACTCTTTGAACTGCCGGGAAGAAAAATCTCATTTAAATCCTCCATATTATTAACCAAACTCCAAACCTGAACGGCTTAGTTTTGCTTTGAAACTTCAAATCCATCACATTCTTGGATAGTTTCTGAGATTGACAAATTATATCCTCATCTATCTCTACTTCTTGGTGGCTACTGATCCTGCTGAGATTGTGGGGAATATTATGGGAGCAGGCTTGAGAGAGATGAGGTGGAGTGCTGTGGGGACAAGTTCAAATTCCTCATATATTCTAGAACTTCGAGTTTCACTTCAAAATGAAAATAAATTAATGGTTGCACCAGGAAAGTGGTAGGTGAACTCTACCTAGAATAAAATAAAAAATAATACTCAATTCAACTTCCCCTTGAGTATAGCTGTTTTATTCTTATTCTGGATCATCTTTATTAAGTGGGCAATCCAAAACTAGTTGGATATTAGGCTCTTTCTCCCCACTCTCTCATACTTGATGACCCTGTTTTAATATGGGGCATCAATACATCAAAAACTATTAACCTAACTGAAGAAGTTGAATGAAGGCATAAAAAGACCTGGAAAAATCCCTGGGGAAAATGAAAGGAAAGCAAAATTACATTATTCATTCCTTAAAAGGATGAGTACTGCACATCCAAACAATTAAAAGCAGATGCCAACATTTCACGGGTTAGCTTATGTTCCACTTTTAACATTCCCCCTCTACCATCTCTTCTCAGAGTTTTGAATAGGAGTGAAAGTGCTATTTACAAAAAAAAAAAAAAAAAAGGATATCAGGCCCAGCTTCCTCTTCAGCCAACATATGAATAAACAGGCAAAGTTACTCAGAATGTTTACTCATGACAAGATAAAGGACATACGAGTCTGATGACAAAGTAATCTTGAGAAATTAACTTTGGTTAATTTAGCTGACCTTGCTTTAAGAGGTGCAGCTGTGCTGAGTCCACAGAGACCTGCAGCCAAGCAGTACCTTGATTGGTGGCTTTTTATCAAATGCACATGTTTTGTTTGATTGATTTCTCAAATGCACATGTTTTGTTTGATTGATTTCTCTCCTCTACATTGAATGATGCTTTTTTCTTTTCCCACCTTTCCTTTATCAACATCATGCTTCTGATATTTGCCTAGAAATACCAGTATTTCTCTATCTCCCTTGCTAATGGGAATGCTGAAATGATAAAAACCATTACAGCCACAGACTTCTCCAATCACTGAACTCATAACAATTCACAGATCCAGATGTCATACACATTCCCTTGAGTGAATAATTTAAGGAATAAACATGGAAATATCAAAGTTGGTATGACATCCCAATAAAAGTGGAATGACCTCATACTGTATAACACCGTAATGCTGACACAAATCAGTACACCATGAAACTGAGCAAGGCATCATGCTAGGGGTAGGTTTCCCCTCTCCTATCATGATCTATGGAAAGGATTCTGTATTCAGTGGTGGTCATTTTCTCTACTTCCCAATCACCTGTATTCTAATAATAATTCTAAATTCATCCTGTTAACACTTCGGATTATTAACATTTAATTGTTCATTCGCAGTCTTCACTGACTACCAACTCTATATGAGGTTTTGGGAAAGAACAGAGAGATAATAGTTTACAAAAATAATCTCAGTCCCTACCCTCAAAGCACTTACAGTTAAGTAGAGGAAAAAGACTTTAATGGATCATAAAATTTAAATTTGACTTTAGTGCTTCTGAGAAAAGTATGTGCTATGTTCAGAGTATTACATAGCATCTGAGCTGAATATATTTTTTCTGAGGAAGAAACAACAACTGAAAACTAATAATAGGAAGAGTGAGTGATACTTATCAAGTCCAGGCGATGGTTCAAGAGCAGTAAAGGTGTTCTGGACAGAGTAAGACTTACAGTTTCAGCAAATAAAAATATAGACACATTTCTGTTTCAGAGAAGATGGAGGAGTAGACATACATTTCCCTATTTTTCTTGTTAAGTACAACTAAAAGCCCTGGGCATTCTATAGAAAACAAACATAAGAATCCAAATGGAGAGAAGGCAATGGATAGGGTAGGGACCTCAAGACCCAAGGAATAGCATGGTGGTGTGTTCCTTGGGTTTTCTTCTAGAATGGTCCATTCCAGACTTTGAAGTGAGCAAGTCAGTTACCTGGAAATGCCAACAGGAACACACACACACACATGCACTGCAAATAAAGCCTGTTCTCTCTAGTCAAAGGACCCAGAAATGAACAGCTAGCAAGATAGAAAACTTTTAGGCATTAACCGCTTTACTCCAGTTAAACACCACTGAAAAAAATACTGTGCCCTTCCCCAACTACAGCAAAGGCTGATTGGGGTGCCTAGACTTCCAATAAATAGACTTCTTTTTTCATGAAACTGTAATGAGGTATCCCAATATCCCTGCTGGGGTGATCTCAAAGAATGCCAAGTCGTCTAGATAATGAAGACACCCCATGCAGCCAGTAATAAGACACCCTTCCATTTCGCCTCTGGGATGGTGTCGGAGGAACCTAGTGAAGAGTCAGAATTTTCACCATCATCCAGCAATAATTATGCCACCCCACACAATGGTGCCATTGGCGACCACGTGGGGAGTTGAAATTCCCACCCCGATGCAACAGTAATTAAAAGATTAAAGAAGAAAAAATTTCTTGATCAGATCAGTCAATGCATTAAAAGAGTCTGACAGAATTCAACATCCATACATGATGAAAACTACCACCATTTAGTGAAAGCTGAATGCTTTTTTCCTGAAGATCAGGAACAAAACAAGAATGTCTGCTCTCACATTCTTATTTAACACATTTCTGGAAGTTCTACAGAGTGTGGTGAGGTTAATTTTTTTAATAAAAAAGAATGAAAAATCTTAAAGAACGAGATAAAACTGTCTCAATTTGCAGATGGCCTGACGGCCTACATAGAAAATTAAAAGGATTCTACCAAAAAAAACACAAAAAAACACTCCTACAACAATTAATTGAGTTCAACAATGACACAGGGTAAAAGGTAAACATTTTTAAATCATTTTTCTTTCTATATACTGGCAATGAACCCATGAAGACACCAAAATTAAAATTAGAATGTCATTTATAATTGCTCAAGAAGAAAGAAAAGAAAGAATTAGGTTGAAATCTAACAATGTGTGAATAGGACTTATATGCTAAAAACTACACAATGCAGAAGAAATAAATAAAAGTTTAAATAAATGGAGAGACACCTGTTGTTTATGGATTATTAATAGAAAACAGTATTTTTCCCAAATTGATATTCAAGATTAATAAAATTCTTCTCCATATCCTTGCAAGATTTTTTGTAGCTATAGACAATATTACTCTATATTTTATGTGGAAAGACAAAGGAACTAGAATAGCTAAATCAATTTTGAAAAAGAATAAGGTAGAAAAAAATCAGTCTACACAATTTCTATATATTATACAGTAATCAAGAGCAGATGGAATTGGGGAAGGGGTAGGCACATAGATCAATGTCATGGAATCACAAACCCAGAAAGAGACCCACACACTATGCCCCAATGATCTTTGGCAAAGGTGCAACAAAATTCCATGGAGGAGATATAGCCTTTTCAGTAAATGGTGCTGGGGGAATGGGACATCCATAGGCAAAAACAAAAGACAGAAACAAAAACAAGAAAGAGTGAACCTTGACCTAAGTTTTACACCTTGTAAAAAAATTTATTGAAAATGGATTACAGACTTAAATAAAAATATAAATTTTTAGAGAAACAAAGATAGAACATATTTGGATCAAGGGTCAGGCAGAGTTTTAGACTTGATAAAAAAGCATGGCCCATTAGTGAAAAAAATTGATAAATTAGACTTTATTAAAATTGTTTTTGTTGTTGTTGTTGTGCTGAGAAAGGCCCTGTGTAAGAGGATAAAAAGACAACTTACAGTGTGGGAGAAAATATTTGCAAGCCAAATATCTAACAAAGGACTACTTTCAGCTACTAATATATAAACAATTCTTAAAACTAAACAGCTAAAACAAAAACTAACAACCCAATTAAAAAATGAGCAAAATATATGAAGAGATATTTCATCGAAGAAAATATACAGATGGCAAAAAAAGCACATGAAAAGAAGTTCAACACCATTAGCCATTAGGGAAACACATACTACAACCTCACTGCCATATCTTCATGCCTATCAAAATGGCAAAGATTAAAAAAAAATAGTGACTACACAGAATGCCGTCAAGGATATGGAGAAGCAGGATTTTTCATACATCAGTAGTAGAAAGATAAAATTTAAAAGTATTTCCGGAGTGTTGAAGTTATTAAGAAATTGAACATGCAACTAGCATGCGACCCAACAATTGCACTCCTGGGCATTTATCTCAGAGAAATGTGAACTTTCATTCACACAAAATCTTGTACATGAATGTTTATAGCAGCTTTATTCATAATTGTCCAAACATGGAAACAACCCAGATATGGATCAAGGGATGACTGGATAAACTATGGTACCTCCATATTAAAGAATACTGTTAAGAATTTCAAAAAAGAAATGAACTATTGATATATGCAACAACCTAAATAAATCTTGAGAGGATTATGCTGCATGAAATGAAAAAAAAATCCTAACAGTGTCCTTGCTTATGTTCCATTTATATAATAATTTTGAAATGACAAAATTATAGCAATGGAGAATAGTTGAGTCGTTATCAGCAGTTAAGGGGCAGTGGAGGTGGGTGGGCTATAAAAGAGCAACATTAGAGACCCATGTGGTGATGGAAATGCTCTGTAATTTGACTGTATCATCAATATACTGGTCTGAATATTGTGCTATAGTTTTGCAAAACAGTACCATTGAAAGAAACTGGGTAAAGTGTACATGGAAAAACATTCACTACCTTTGCAGGTGTGTGCCTAAAATTTTCTGAAAATTAAATTTGAATTTTGTAAGGGACATATTTACAGTAAAAAAAAAAAAAAAAAAAACCAAAACATAAGCATTGTTTATCTGACATTCACATTTAACTGGGAATCCTCTATTTTATCTGGCAATCCCTAAGATGCAGGAAACCTCCTGTGCAAAGTTTCTGTGACATAAGGATCCTGGCACATTGAGGAATGGAAATGTGTGCATGTTAGGGCACAGCACTATTCTACAGGCTGGCAGAACTCAGGACTGAAACAAAAGCTGAGTGTAAAAATAATAATTTCTATTTTATTCTTGCTTGTGCCTTATGAATTATTTATTACCACCATAATATTCCCAGAGTTCTCTCTTCCCCCAGTTGTTCATAAACGCCCCTCTCAGAGTTTTCCCTTGACCCCAACCATTCTAGAAGGTGAGTCATCTGAACTCCCTCTCTCTGTTTTCTCGGAGGTCTCATCCTGTTCACAAATCTATCCCTTTATCTGGGAATTCTAGAGTGGCTCTACCAAAGGGTTGCCAACCCCTTGAAAGTTCTACAGAAAATAAAATAAGCCTTTATTCTCAGAAATGGTGCAGGCTCCGCCATCAGAGGACACTGTACGGCCCATGCTGAGAGAGGGCAGCCCATGAGCTGCTGCTCTTGTGGTGGTGGGAGAGTCCTGCTTTCCTGCAGCCAAGGCACAGAATTAGTGTAGGCGGCGTCAGCAGTGAGACATTTGCTTATCAGCCATCTCTGCCACTCCTGAATCTGTTCTGGGTATTGTAAGCATTGGGTATTTCTTCTTTCAATTCAGCTGGGCCTTTCTTTTGTTGGAGCAACTATTTTTCCTTTCAGTCATTGTTCACCTACAATTTTTCATAATAAACTTGAATTAAGGGGAACGATCTGCAAGGCATATAGAATGACAATGCATTGTACCTTCTCATCTCTGACTTGGACAAGTAATGGAGAGTGAGTGATAACAGAAATAACATGGGGTACTCTGCCTTTTTAGAGCCATACAAAGGTGCCCTACAGCGGTTGTGAAGCAGGGGAACAGGGCGCTGTCAACACGGTGCTATCGGGCAACATGGTGGTTCCGGAAAGTTTATAGAGGGTAACCAGAAGCGTTTGCCCCTAGCATGGACCCACAAATAAGCAGAGCAGGTAAATAGAAACATTCTCTCTTTACCTTGCCAGCTGGACCTAAGGCTCAAATCTATTTTTAATCACCTCTTGGTTTGGGCTTTATGGTGTATGTATTTAACAGAATTGAAATGGCTTTCTTTGGGGATAATATTTCTTTTTCAAACTACAGCCTCTGCATTATTTTATCATCTGACAGGCAGGAGGCATTGATGGGGGAGTGCTGAAAGACAGAGAAATGGGTACAACTTTGAAACTTTGTCAAGAGAGTCATGGCTTTGCCAAAAGGGTGGGGATCCTGCCTGATACTGGGATTGGCGCACAATACAGGCACTTAATAAACATTTGGTGAATAAATGGATCAGCAGTAAAAATGGGAAAAGTGCTGGAGATAAACTTTCCCCACTTTATGATTTTGCCAGCACCTGGTGCTTTCCCCATCCTTGTTTAAACATACCAAGCAGTCTTTAACCTTCAGCTCTTTCTCATCTCTCTTTTCCATTAGCTATTTCTTCTTCACTAGCATCCCTGACACTTAGTGATCACTTTCCAGTAGAACTCCTGTAGTATTTATTTATAGTTGCCCTGCTTATGGGGCACAAGTCTCAGCTTATATTCTATTGTAGTGTTCAACAAAATTGAATGCCCTTGCATCATGAGGTTTGCCCCATAATTTTTTTTAAACCCTAACCTTCAGCATAATATTGTTCCTTTAATAGGGTTTCAAGAAGTTGTTTTATTTTTTCCCCCTTTCTCTTTCATTTGTTTTTCTCATGATTCAGTAAGACATATTTCTTCTTCCAGAAACACAATTGCAAAGGCCTGGCCCACTGGTGGCAGGACAATGATTTTATCTTTGGATGTGCTGACAGGTGGTCAGCTCTCTGGACCTGCCCCATCTGTTGCCAACTGATAATCAAGAATTCCATTTCTTGTGCTTGCCTGAGCTTTAGGCACATGGAAGGAGAAGTGCTGGCTCAGAGAGGCCTAAGCCTCCATGTGCCAAATCATATCTTAAGTGTTGCAGTGAGCAACAGAGCTCAGCAGGGGGATTTTGCTCCCAAGTGAAAGCTTGACAGCAAAGAAATCCTTCATGCTTGTGCATGTGATGCAGACCAGGGAAGCCTCAGTCAGGGTATTTATTTTCCTCTTGGATGCCACTGTGGTTAGATTGAATAACGTAGAAGCATCCTGGTGGTCTCCATGCTGATAGGAGAGTTTGTTGTTGTCTGTATTCTGTGACAGAAAATAAGGGAAGAGTGGGAGAAAAACACAGAGGAACAAGATTTTTTTTCTTTAGGTTATTACAGTATGAGAAGTACAGGTAAGTTGCATAATTTTTACTATGGTGCTTACGTATTCAGTTGGCCACTGTATGTAGAACTATAGACTAGCCACTAGGAATGCGAGTTGGAGACTCAGAGGGAAAAAAGTTAGTTATTTAAAAAAAAAAAATAGATTGATACTGCACAGAAGGATGAAGCATGTTTTACTGAGAACTGGACTGGGAGACCCAAAGTTTTATGCTCTAGAATCAGGAGTCCAAATCAGGCTCTGATTCATATTTTTTGGGATGCTTCTGGGGAAACCATTTACTTTCTCTGAGCCTCAGTTTCCCCAATTTTGAAGCAAACATGGTATTACCTACCTCAGCACATAGAAAGGATTGATCTGCAGCTCACTTTAAACACTATGTAGGAGAATGTTTGTGAACAATAAAATATAATATAAAAATGAGATTTTATATTTGCTGCTTTTGTAATAAGTACTGGTGAACTAAGATAGGGGCCCCCTAACCTGAGAGGTATTAGTCAGTGGAGATTTTTTGGATTCAATACTGTTTAGGAAAAATTTTGAAGATATAAATGCTTCTGCAGCAGTAGAGAGGAGGAAAGCCATTCTAAGCTATAATGCAAATCCCAGCCTTGTCCTGAAATTATAAATTTTAACCAAGGTATGGTGAGGAAAATGGAAGAACATTTACTTGAGCTCAGTTAGGGCTCAGTGCTAAGGATTTGCTAATCAGGAACCAAGCTCCATCCTATCCCCAAGGGTCTTACACAAAGAAGGAAACCATTGCACTAAAGGAGACAGTCAAAGTTTCACCATGGAGGGATGAAAACTCAGAGATGTATATGTTTTTGCTTCTCATTTCCTCCCTGCCTTTAATCCAGAGGTTCTTACCCATTTTTGTTCCACATACCCCTTTGCCAGGCAAGTGAAAACCACAGACCCTTTACTAAGTCCACACTATCCTGTGTATTATTTAATAAATACATCACAACTGCACCAACATGTCCTCATGAGAATAATTTTTTTAAAATTTCAATTCAAGTTTGCAGACCCCTTGTTAAGAAGCCTGGCTTTAATTAGATATTGCCAGTTCCCATTTAACTTTACTTAGCACTTAAGAACCCCACTAATATTTTGTGCACCAGATTCTTCTTTCTCCTTTTACCATGGGTCTTCATACCAGAGTTTATCTAGTTGATGCGAATTATTCTGCTCAATAAATGAACCCTGAAAAAAGTTATTTTTTCAGAACCTGAAATCTGAAATGGAGTTTTGAGTTTTATAAAATATGCTAACAAATGTTACTGCCACACTTTTGGCCATGGTCTCATATGAACTGCAACATTATGGGGTAGACAGGGAAAGATCAAGATCTGAAATAAATATGCCCTTGAGGTGAAAGATAGTCTGCCGAATTAGGACATTTTCTAGCGGGTGCCTGTGAGCTGTTAGAGGCCAAGGGGGTGTCCTAAGAAGTCAGCAGAGCACCACAATGGACAATCTGGCAGATATCTCTTGGAGAGTCAGACAGCATGGCAGGCAGGTATAGTTTATCACCAGGAAGATGGATCAGAAATAATACAGGGCTCAAGACCTAGAAGCTGTGAGACCAATGCAGTGTCTCTCTTCTGTGGCCATAATGCATCTTGTGAACACAACTTTTATGTTGTCATTCTCCCTTGACAATGTCTTCCTCTTTTGCATCCCAGGATCTAGCAGTGTCCAGCACATGATGTCATTTGAACAATTATGGAAGAATAAGATGGATGGGTAGCTAGCTGGCTGGTTGACTGACTGGCTGGATGGGGACAACTCTAACTTAAAAGAACTGGAAAAGAAAGTTGAGCATAGGAAAAAAAATAAAACTGGGGTTCATAGTTAAGCCCAATAAACATCAAGAATGGTGCTGTGATGAGTTTCAAAATATTGGTCCTTGCTCATCAAATTAAATAATCAGATCAGTATTGCTCCAAAGACACAGCTGAGAAAGTCAAGTATGTTGTTTAAGGTACCAGAGCTGGTGAGCAGAAAGACATATTCTAATCCAAGTCAATTTGACTCCTACAAATCCATGTTCTCTGTGTACCATGCCATACAATTTCCCTGGGTCAGAGAAAGCAAAGTACAGTGATGATTATTAAGACTAAAACCTCAACCTACATGTCCTTGCAATTGATAATGCCAAAAAATAATATTTTTAAGGAATATTCCTTTTAGAAAATGCCAAATGAGCATAATATCAAAAATAAATCATCAGGAAAGAATTTTACAAAAGGAAAGAAAAAGGAAGGACTGAAGAAATGAGGAGACCAAGAAGGAAGATAATATGGACACTAGGAAAGAGAATTAGGCCAAGCAAATTTAGAACAAATATAAGGAAGTTTTACTTCCTGCAAAATGTGGAATAATTAATTTGTAAATGAAAATGTCCTCAAAACATCCTAAAAGAGGAGCTCCAGTCTATATAAAGGGTTATATTATAAAAGACTAGAAGATCCTCCTTTCTCAAGTAGACATGGATAAAAAATGAAAATAGAATTCTAGTATATATTGATCTCGGCCTGACACATTTTAACAATACTTATTTTCCAAGACAAACTTCACCAGGATATAGCATGAAGAGCATCACGGATGCTGCCTTTAAGTGTCCAGCTAATATGCATATCATTAAAAATCACATATAGAAATCACCATTGGTCACTCGCTCTGAGCCCTATATAGACAAGGAAGTAGGTGTGAAGCCCAGTGAGCATACTACAGTCAGGGAAACTTAAAAAATGCAAGAGTAGCATATTGAGCCAAAATCAAATAGTAAGAATATGCTATTTGAAATTTCAGCAATCTCTCATCAGCCATGCTCTGCTCTGGCTACTCATGATATGTCCAGCCTCCCAGCAGAGGATGAGTTTCTAAAAAGTTTGAGCCCAGGTACTGGTGAGAGAAGGATCATTCTGTCTTAACAATCAGATTCTGAGCTCTCTCTGTCTCTCTCTCTTTCATATTCCTTCCTCCCCTTCTCCTTTCTATCTCCTCCTTCCCTCCTCCTCCTCTCCTCCTCCTCTTCCCTCTTCTTGTTCATTTTTGATGTCAAATCATGAAATTCTTGTGCTATGTATGTTAGGGCCCCCTTAGGGTCCTTTAACTTTTTTCTTCTTATCTCGTAGTTTTGGTGAATATGATAGTTAGGATTAAGGCCAACTGTGAGTAACCAGGATCCCTAATGATAGTAGTATTAAACGGGACATATGTTTATATTTGTCCCATATAAATGTCTGTAAGTGGGCAGCCTAAGAAATGCATGACGTCTCTCCTCCATAGAGTTCTCAGGGATCCAAGGTCTTTCTAACTTGCTATTTCACATTTTTTGGTATAACCTCATTGTCCAAGAAGTTCTGCATTTGCATCCTCATTTCAGTCATCATGATGAAGGCAGGAACAGAGAAGAGGCAAAGGATATGCACTGCCATCTTTTCAGCAAAATTCTCAGAAGCTGCCACAAGGCGCATTTGCTTATATCCCCTTAGCACATGGTTACACATAATGAATGCAATGTCCAGGATTCAATATACTATAAACATGATCAGACCAAAAAAGCAAGGAATGGGCTTTGGCTTGCCTCCCTTCTATGAAAATCCCCTCTTCTGTCCCTATCCCAGAATCATTACATAGCTCCAGTGATCCTTGTAATGGGATCAAAGAAATTATATTTGGTGCCTTGTCATCTTGCCCAGCTTAGTCATAAGTCCCCCTTTGAGTCGCCACTTTTGTAGTCCTTCTCTGTGCATAATTGCAACGAGTAAGGTCTGTACCTCCATACGGTTTGGAGCATAAAAGCCACCCCCAGTTTATTCAAACGGCCCTTGCCACTTGCTTTTTGCTTCATATATTTTAAAACTGCCAATCCCCAGTATGCTTGAGAAAGTCTTACTCCTTCCCTCTGGATTATAAAAAGGCAAGAAAGAGCTTGGGGCTCATACTTGCCCCCACCCAACTCCTGCCAGCCCTTGTGGAAGCCTAAGTTAGGTAAGCCCCAGTCCCCTCCACTTCCCTCATTCTCCCCTTTCCCCTTCCAGCTGAATCTAACAAAGTTGTTTCGTGCACTCTCCTTTGGCTGGCTATCTGTGTTTGTACCTCATCAAGAGAAGAACTTCCACATACCCAACAATCCTGTCCTATCCCTGGAAAAAAAATAAAACAACAAACAAAAAAAAACTGTCTGGATTCTCTCTGCAAAGACTCGCTCCACTTGAGAGGGACCACCACTGTAAAGTATGATTCCCAAGGTTCAGAGTGATAGTGGTTAGAGAGTTGGAAATGGATCGTTACCAAGAAAGTGGTTGAAGAAAGTAACAGAAGTTGTATTTGCCAGGAAAGTCAATTTCCTAGCTGGTCTGTTTTGCACGTTTTATGGATTTGTTTCAACAATATAAGAAGGGCATCATAAGTTTGATAGAAAATTTAAAATTTTATGTCAAAGCCTTCAGAATCATCTTCCTGTTAGGCCTAAACCAAAACTTGTTTATACATTGTTGCTATTGGCTTTTGCAACATTGTCCTCCCAGATAGCCACATAAAATGGTTAGGGACAACATCTCCAAAGGTACATCTTGCATTCTTAGCACAGAGTGAGGCCAATAGGCCTGAATTTGTGTCCATCTTTCTAGAAACTAAGTATATTTTCCTTTGCCTGCACCCCTAGGGTAGAAATTTAGTACCTGCTGACTTTTTAACATAGATCTTTCCAAGATTTAACCAAAAAAAACTACCTCTTTCACATTTCAACAGGTTCCTCTGAGACTTAATATTGGAGATTTGTTGAGCAAGCCTGTACTTAATCTTCTCTCCCTTTCCTGATATTTTAGATTTTAATTTTAGATTCTGCTCCTTTTCCATTTTTGCTTCTCACCTTTCCTCTATCTTCTTTTTCTCTGCATCTCTGTTTCATTCCATCTAAAGGGCACTGCACATAATAATAATATTACAGGAAAAAACACACCAGAGTTTTAATACAACATATATACATCTACCCACTTTAAGAAGCTCCTGGGTCTGAGTGGTATGGAGCTGCATGGGGGGCTCCCCTAGTCCTGCTAGGGTGGGGGACCTGCTCAACAGACATCTGACCCAAGACCTTGGAGAGTTCCCCAACCTCTCTAAGGCATCTGTCCTCACGCTGGGATAGGAGGCATGTTAAGAGTTTTCAAACGGGGTGTATTTTGATATATCCTTTCCCTAGCCCTCAACCCTAGAGAATCTGATATTCCCATGCATATATGTCCACTATTCCTTATCAACAATCCACAGGCCTCAGCTGAGGACCACTACTAATTAAAAACCACAAACCTCCATTGAAGTATTAGGAAATATTAGGGAAACTTCCATCTTTTCAATCTTTTTGTCCTTTAGGAGCATATAGTCTTTCTTTTCAATGCTGTGATGAAATGAGAGGTGACTTTCAATTTTGTAATTTAATATCTCTTAACCTTTTTAGAGATTGATTTATGAATTAGGGACTCTGTTATAAATTGACCCTTTCCATTATTGCAGAAGTTTTGAAAGACCTTCAGGAGTCCAAGAAATAAGTATTTCCTCATTTCCACGTACACAGCAATAAGCAAAGACTAAGGCTTAATTTGATCATAATTAGGAAGGAACTTCTGAGGAATGTCTATTTCCAGGCTTATTTGTGTTTTCTCATTCTGTTCTCAGCTATAAGACAAATTTTTAGGCCTCATTCCTAAAGAAAAGAAAAAAATTGTTACACAGGAAAGATCCTTAGAGAAAACTTTACAAGAAATGAGTCTGAGACCCCAAAGGCCTCCCCAAAGGCTGTAAAACTATAACCAGCACGTCCACCTTTGCAGCTCAAGGTCTCACATTCTGCGCCCCCCAAAAACAAAACAAAAGAACACAGTGGTCTTGGGAAGGAGAGGAGTGTCACTTTCATTGCGACTTTAGCTAACCTCTGTTTCTAGACTCTACCTTCCATAAGCAAACAGTTATCTCAGTATTTTAGAGATGCTCAGAAAATGTTGGGGTCAAGTTTCGCTATAAATACGGATGAACAGCTGGGTGTTTTTATGCAAACCTTTCCTGTTTCTGCGGCCCTCTCCTGCTGGCGGTGCAGAAAAGAAGGCTTTTGCTTTGTGGTGGTGTTCCAGCCCAGCAAAAGGACTTGTGTCTCACAAGTGCACAGACTAAATCTGTGCTTGGTATTTTTCACTGCCAGCAAAACCAGCAGAACAGCAAATGGTGCTTGGGAGATGTCACTTGAAAGAGAAAAGGCACAATGGCTTTCATTTTGCCATAAAAATTTCCTCGGAAATGAAAGACAAGTTTTCGCAGGCAGAAACTCTCTGCTTTGTATAGCTGTGGGTTGCTTAGTGTAAAGAAACATGGAACATATGACTGGCACTTATTGGTCATTTCACTTTAAGCCCATTTACTTTTCAACCACCTCCCCCTAGCCCTAGGCTACCATGTTCCACTCAGGGCCTACAGCAGAGCAGGCCGGTGGGGGTTGGGGATGGCTAAAGAAGGAGGGAGACAGTGTGCAGAGAGTGGGGCAGAAAGAAGGGGGAATATGAGAGCAGAGACAAAGACCCACCTGATGTCAGAGCAGGAAATTAGGGCAGCAGCAGCAGGCAGCAGCCATCCCAGCACCCATGTGGAGAGGAGACTGAGGGGGCTCCAACTTACCTACTTTATGGGAGAGGACAGGAAGGGCTGAAACCACAAGTGTGGTCCTGTTTATGGGACAAAAGTAAATGATGCAGAGTTGACTCAAATGCTCATATTGATGTGACTTGCCACCTAGAACGCCAGCTGCTTTTTTCATTAGACTGTGTTCATACATTTAAATGTCACTCAATGCATTAAAAAATGACTTTACCAAAGAAAGGGCTTTAAAATCTTTCTTTAACATGTTCTGTGAAACGTGTTGTGTTATGCAATAGAAGGACAATTATTTATAGTCAATAAATGAACTCAAGTGGATTGGAACAAACAAAAGTTTTATTTAACAATACATATTTCTAAAAACAATTAATTAAAAAAAAAACAACTACCATTTATTTTGGGTTACCAACCAACAATAATATCTGGGTAATTAGAGTGACTTGTCATAAAATGAGAATAATATGGGAAACACAGTCAAGAAAAAAATAAACAATTGATACTTCATGGAACCTTGTAACCCATGGACTTGTAACCCATAGCAGCACTGTTATTGGGAACTTGTTAGAAAATTTGGCCCGTGCCCCAGGCTTAATGAATTAGAATCTGCATTTCAACAAGATTCCCAGATGATTCAAATGCACACTTGTTAAACAGGCCAAATGAATCAAAGAAATGCTAAAATGGTAAAGTTACTTTTTTTCCATTAAAAAGAAACTTTTATCAAAGTATACCATTCATACATGAATATACATAGACAATAAGTATATAGTAAAGGTTGTGAACTAACAAAACAAACATTTATTACATCATAAGTACTCCTATACATCACCCCACCACTAATACCTTGCATTGTTGTAAAACATTTGTTATAAATTACAAAAGAGCATCATCAAAATATTACTACTAACTATAGTCCAGATTTTATATTGGTGTATTTTCCCCCCAACCTACCCTATTATTAACACCCTGTATTAGCACTGTCTAGCAAAGCAGTGATCAGAGGTGGGTGCCCCTTCCCCTAAGACATCTTCACCATACCCTGGGAATTTAGATTATCTCCAGGAAGAAAGGAAACAGAAAAGTAGGTAAAACGAGCTTGAGTCAACAAGTTAAAATGTCCATTATTCACATGACTCGGACTCAAGAATAAAGTTAGGTTCAGTTGCAGAGAAATAAACTTAAATTTTTCTATCACAGACTACTGTTACTATAAACATTTAACTTGTTGTCAGCATATCATTGAGTTTTATTAAGCTTCGAGTTTGTTAAATTTTAGAGCTGAAGTCCTCTTTGATTTTCAACTACGTTCCTTGGGCTTCTGGAGCTCTAAGGGGAGGATCACTATGAAGAGAAGGGAGACTGAGCTAGTGGGATACTGCCTGATCTTCCTACTTCCTGACCATATAATAGCTAAGTAACCTGCAGCCCTTAGTGCTAAAGAAGCACTAATCTTCTCTACCACCCTGTTTGTAGATAAGGAGCCTGTGGCTCACATCTAACAGCTTCTTAGTGCCAGAAGAGTACCTGAAGTCATGCTTCTTCCCCCTTCGGCTGTGCTCTCATCACTTTCCCATACTGTGTGCTGGAGGCAACACCCATTAGAAATGCCTAGGACACCACTACTGATGGAAGATGTTCTCGAGAGGTTGGCATCCTCTTATAAACAACTCCAAACGCTGCAATCTGGATGTATTACTTATTCCCTTAACCTGCCCTAGTCCTCTGGCTCACACAGCTGACTCATTCCAGTGGGATGGCTGCTGGGCTGGCCTCCTTAGACCAAGATCTAAATTCTGGCTCTTTCAGGGTGGTGCGGGCTGATTTGGGAATGACCCGATTCTGTACTGCTCAGGAACACCAATGATAATTCAAGAATAGGGCCCAATAACATTGAAGGGCAGGTACCCAAAAAGTTAAAAATTCCTGCTTTGAGTATAATTCAAAATTTTAACATCAACTATGATGCATCATCCTTTTTTCACTTCAAGACCTCAGGTCTCTATGGGATCTGAAAAGACGATAGGTCTGTATTCCATGATGACTAGAATGACTTAGAGGTTAAAACACAAATTGTAAAAGGATAAGAAGGGTATGTGCAGGGAATGAGTAAAAGAAATGGCAAGATGAAGTTGAAGTCACGGGAATTAATTTCACAGGAAGGTTGTTATTGCCCCCTTTAGCAGCTGAAATTCACATACAGGCACATCTTAAGTAATGTGTTGAGCTGTCCGAAAGATAATTTGAATCCTGTCAAGACAAACAAGAATATGCTCACAAATTCAAGAGCAATATATGTGCAATTTGCACAACATCAATTTCTTTGGTTGTTTTTGGATGGAGCCATCACCATCAATTAAGTTAGTGACTCTTTGATTCAAATTACTTTTTTGACATGTAGTCAACTAAATGGCTCACACAAGCATTATTTTCTGCAAGGTTCCCTAGGCAGCCATATAGTAAACATAAACAGGTGGGAAGGCAGAACTGCACTGCTGCAGAAGCAGCCCCCACTCCCCTGTAGCGGAGAAAATAATAACATGAAGAAATATGGAGACATTATTAGATGGCCTGGAATAAGGTTTCTGAAAAGAGAGATTTGCATATTTATTACCTCTTGCTACTGATTCAATAATTCTCCACTTGAGTTTGCCTCTTAACCCCACTTTGGACTCTTATAATTGGGTCTCAGAGGTGAAGCAAGGGTAAGGCTGCTTCTCAAATCACAGAAGGATGGCATGCCCAGGTATGGACTGGTCTTGGAAGGAGTGGTCATGAAGAATGATGACATTATTGACAGTGCCACTGAAATAAAACTACAGGAAACCAGCGTGTTATTTAGAGGCATAGGGAGCACAGAGCATTCCTTCAGAGGATAAGGATATTTACAGATCAGTGAAGACATGAACATGATGAGAGATTGGTCTCTAATAGCATTTCAGCATCACTATTACTGCCACTGTTATCCATATTCAGAATGGACTTGGCTGAGGTTCCCAAAAGGTCAAATGAAGTCCTCAGGAATTGGAAATATTCAGTCCTTTGCTCAGTTGCCTCCATGTTGAAACTGAGGACAGAGACCCCTCCATTTTGGTTGACTGTGTTGTCTCCAGAGCATACAACCTATCTGAAACATGACAGGTGAAAAAGTAAACAACAAAACAAAACTCTGTTGGATGAATGTATGGATCAATCAAAAAATGCATTAACTTCATATCTGGTGATGATCTCAAAGGCAATCTAAATTCTAGTCATGACTTTGCATTAACTGGCGGGGTAACCTTCAGAATCATTCAGGTCTAGGGCTTCCATCCTACATCTCTATAAAATGAGATGGTAGCATGAGCCCTGACCACCTCTGGACCACTGGAAAGATGACAGAATCCCTGTGAAAAGAGTTTGACAAGCTGGGAACACTGAACGAAGTAAATCGCTGTTTTGTTTTATCATCACTTTCCACAGGCGTTGGTTCTTAAATAAGAATATTACTAAAGGGAGGGAGTAGCACAAATCCCTTAGCTGCCTACACCTGAGTCCAATTTGATATTTCTTATGTACAAGATAAAATGTTTCCTGCGAAGATATACAATTCCAATACCTTTGTGTTTACTGGTTTATAAAATGTAGGAGCATAAAATCCCAAGTTTCCCTGGGTTTTTGCCAAGCACAGAATACAGATGGAAAGCTGAACATTAAGCCTGTTATGCCAAACTTAAATTTGGCCGTAAAGTTCTAGATAGCTTCAGTTCAAAAAACATGCAGTATTATCTTTAAAGCAAATTACAGCTGAAAACCAGAAAACACGGCAGGAAAAATGACAAAGAGAAGAGAAAGTGTTTTCAGAGGAAACAAGGACAATACAGGGTCCATTTTCGGCTCAGTCTGGAAGCTCATTTATGTTTTCTCATCCTTCCACTTCTACTAAAATAACTTTCATTCATTCACTCATTAAATAAACATTTACAAAATGCCTCCTAGGCCCAAGGCCTGTGGAGGTCATAATTAAAAAGGCATACTTATTGCTCTGTATCAGTTAGGGTTCTTGGGTTACAAATAAACAGAAGGAAAAAAATTAACATATAAAACTCTAGCTAACTTACACGAAAAAAAAATTTAATGCTAGGCTTTGGGAAAGTTCTGGAATTTGGTGAAAGCCTATTGGAAAGCTTCAAACTAGAGAAGAGAAAGAACACGCTCAGAGCAGATAAGAACCAGGAAATATGAAGAAGAAAAAATGCCCTCCAATTGTATCTGCATCCTACTGAGGGAATGAACAAATCTCAACTATGCCCCCTCTCTGTCTGTGTGGCACAATATTTCAGGTATAATGTCATAGAAAAGAAAGACTGACAGAGCTTCAATGCTTTAACCCCTTGCCTGAACCTGGGCAGTGAACAGAAAGGTCTCGTAGAAGGAGTCTGTGGAGACATCTTCAGCTTTTACAGCAGTAAGGTAGCCTTTGGATGGACACATGTGCTGAGGCAGGACAGTGATTTCCTAAGGAAACTGGTGTGCTGTCAGGACAGGGGATGCTGGTTGCCCCAGGCAGCAAATGTCCTACTCACTTGCCCTCCCAGATCCTGTGACTTAGTCAAACAGGTGACTCTAACAACACAGGCAGGGGAAAGTATTACTAAAATAATGCTGGAACACTGGAATTTAGAGAGAGCAGAGAGATAAAGTTTAGAGAAAGAAGCAGTTAGAAGAAGCTTCATTGTGAAGATTGCTATTTAACATCCAAAATTTTTATTTAGTCTTGGCACTGAAAATCATCCTTGTTGTTTGTTCTCACTTTGCTAGTTGTGTGAGTTCTGCCAGTCCCTGGAGATCATTCATAACCAGGCAGACGGAAAACAGGGCCCTGTTGGTGCTGTGTCCTGCACGCGGTTTCCCCCTTACAGGTTCTTTTTAGTGGAGCCCCATTGTGCTGCCATTACGTGAGAGTCTGACATGGATGAGCAGTTCTTGTAGCTAAGGTGCATGAAGTGATAAACAACACTTGTTTTAGTTTATTTAGTTTTGTTTTCCTTAAAATTGAACACAAATGGTGCAACCCTCAAGGAACTTTAAAATTCAGGAGGTTTGAGTTAGAGCAATTTCATTTTAAGGCATTGATAGGAATTGGCTAACTCAAGTAGACTAGAAATGTTCTTGAAAGCCAGAGAAGTCAAAGAATGCATCTAGGGAGTTAAGTCCTTATTATGAATTTTGAGACCATCAAAGATGAACTCAAAGACTTTAGGTGAAGCATGTTCAGAATGTTAAATGGTAGTGAGTACCTGTTCCGTGTAAAGCCCCATGGGACAAAAGTAAAAAGTGAAGTGGTAAAATTGATGCCATCTCAAGTCAATTGAATCCATCTACTCCTAAACTAGATGCATTGAAGGTGTTGAAGAAAGTGATAGCACTTTTTGAGGTTTAATGGTCATCAGCAAAGAACACTGGGAAAAGTTAGAATGAGAGATGGCTTGGGTGTCCTGAAGGAAATTCTTGAGAATTGATGATAGATTTGTGATTTCTCAGTCTCGTTCCAAAGGAAATAATAAGCCAAAGTTTTAAAGTAAGTTTGGCTTATAAATTATAAACCATCAGAGCCACTTTATTTGGGAGAATAAGACAAGGAGCAGTGTTCATTATGAACAGCTTCCAAAGGTATGTCACAACCAGACATAAACCAGACTTCACATGTAGCAGGAAAGAACAGAGACAATATACATAAAAGAAGTTCTGCTGCACAAAATAAAGTTAGAAATGGGTGATGTGGGAAAACTGATAGGCTTGCTCTGAACAGACATGAGAGGTGAAAGAGGCAGGGAGGGTGGGAAACAAAGGCAATTCTGAGGAGAGAGAGCTGGAAGAGGATGAGTGCTCACTTTTGAATACCAATTATACCATTTAGCTCTCACAACAAACATAAGGTAGAATGTGTTATCTCCATTTTACAAATGAGGAAATGAGACTCAGTAATGTTCATTAAAATGTCCAAGTTCATAGATTGTACTTTCTCATTAGGGGTTTTCTGGCATCTCTTTCCATTCCACTATACATTTCTTTAAATTATGTATGTATCTGTCTTTCCAAATAGATCTGATCTCCTTGTGAAAAGTGTCCACATTTTACTGTTATTCATGCATTTACAATATGGTACAGAATTTTGTTTTTTGACTTAAAAAAAATGTCATTTTACTAATGGTCCAGGAGACCTCTGAGTTTTCTTCCAAAGTTATTTTCCCCATTCAAAAAACTTCTGCTTGCAGTCTGTCCTAAACTTCTTCGGGTAAACATCAGTTGCTTAGGCCAAAAATCTAGCCATCATTACTCTTCTTGATCTTACACACTACACTGATTTGCCATGGCCACTGCTACCACCTGCTATAAACTACCATCCTCCTCTTCCTGAATACTGCCCAAGACTCCTAATTGATCTGCCTATTGTTTCATATGTCTCTGTATAGGCCATTCTCAACCCAACATCAAGGATGATCCAAATGAAATATATCAGATACTATCACCCCTTTGTTCAAAACCCTGCAGTGGCTCCTCAGGTCCCTAGGATAAAGTCTCTACATTGGTCTCCAAGGCTTTAAGCCATTTGCTTCCTTCCCATTCTTTCACATTACTCTTCCCCTCATGTATTGCCTTGCAGTGACACCAGCCTTTCTTCTGCGCCTAAAAGTGCAGGGCATAGTTCTGCCTCATGGCATTTGCACTGTCTGTTCCCTCCTCCTGGACTCCACTCCCAAACCATTCACTTGACTAACTTTTTACCACCTTTGGACATGGCTCAAACTTCACTTTCCCAGTGAGGCTTACTCTGAAGATCATATTTTAAACTGTATCACACACATACCCTTCAAGAATTCCACATCCCTCTATCCCTCTTCCTTTGCTTTTTTCTCAAATACTGGATAACTGTGTATTTCCATGCTTATTATCTATTAGATATTTCCTTTTGATAGAACTTGGGAGCCACAAGGTTAGGGCTTTTTGCATGTTGTGTTCATTTATATAATCCAAGCACCTAGATAATTGCCTGATGCTTACTGGGTGATCATCGCTCTTGGGTGAATAAATGAATGAATGAATGAGTTCTTCCTTTGGATTAAAGTAAAGTAAACTACTACCTTTTCCAAATGACAACCTTATAGATTCTGAAGAAGGCTTCACAGACTTTTCTTAATCTAAGCACCTCTGTTCCTCAATCTAAATACTTCTTTCTGTTCACTAAGCCATTCTTTATATAATATAATTTTCAGGTCCTCTTATCTGGATATTTGCCCTAGATTGCCCAATTCTTATAAAATGTGATTTTCCCAATTGAATTTATTTAAGGTATGGCTTGACAACAATCTAGACAACAATCTAGAACTCAACAACTCATCAGATCTTGACTGACTGACTAAAAAAAAACAATTACATGCCACAATAATATCACTAAGACTAAAATGTGAAATTGTTATTAACCAATGTTTAAATTAATTGATTATTTTTTTAAGATTTATTCATTTATTTATTTATATTCCCCCTCCCCCTCCCTCTGCCCTGCTGTTTTGTCTGTCTGTGTCCATTCGCTGTGTGATCTTCTATAACTATTTCTCTTTTTGTCTTCTCTTCTTGTCTTTCTCCTCTAGGATTCATAAGATTCAATTCTGGGGACCTGTGATGTGGAGAGAGGTTCCCTGTCAATTGCACCACCTCAGTTCCTAGTCTCTGCTGTGCATCACCATGATTCTTCTCTTCACTTCTCTTTTGTTGCATCATCATCTTGTTTCATAACTCACTTGCATGGACACTGGCTCGTCACACAGGCACTCACACAGGCACTCAGCTTGCCACATGGGCCTGGCTCACCATGAAGGCACCGGTTCACTGCATGGGCTCTGGCTCACCATTCGGGCACCCACGTAGGCACTCAGTTCACCATGCAGGCACTCAGCTCACCGCACGGGCACTTAACCCACACCACACAGGCACTCGGTTCATTGCATGGACACTTAGTGCACCATTAGGGCACTGGCTAGCTGCACAGGCACACTTTCTCTTCTTTTTTTTCAACAGGAGTCTCCAGGGATCGAACCCAGGTCCTCCCATAGGGTAGGCAGAAGAGGCCTTATCACTTGAGCCATATCAGCTTCCCAATTAATTGCTTATTAATTAAACAATAGTTTCACAATGGTTTTTTAGAGGCGGTATAATTTCAATATAAACATTGGCTAGAGTCTGTTTGCTACAAAGGTTTCACCTATGACTTTGTGGAGAGGAAGACCTTGTTACACATAGTCCAAATCACAGAAACCAATTCACTGCCCCCACTGTGTTATGCTACATTCATGATTAGCATGCTTCAGAGAAGTGACATCTACATGACGTTGCAGGACGGGCCTGGTGGCGTCAGCATGGATATTTTAAGATTTTTGGTGAGTGAAGACTCTTAGAGGAACCAGACACTGTCATAGCCAGTCAGCAGCCAGGCCTCTTGAGCCTGTGGCCAGTCTGCTTATGACAAATGACTGTCAGGCTGTGAAACTACAGGGAAGAAATATACAGTACACACATGGAAACTGATTGATTAGAATCTAATGGACAAGAAAGGTCATTATGTCTTAAGAAGCAAATATATGCATTTCTAACTACCTCTCCAAAGTTGGTCTAAATTAAAATAAATGACAGATTTGGAAATAAGGATTTCAACCATTGGCATGGGGTTAATTACATGCCAATGATGGAAATGAGATGAAGTTTTTTGTTTTTGTTTTTTTCCCAAATTTGATGGAGTAATCAAATGAGAGAACATTAATTAAGAATAAGTGCAGGGAAGTGGACTTGGTCCAATGTATAGGCATCTGCCTACCACATGGGAAGTCCCCGGTTCAAACCCCGGGCCTCCTTGACCCATGTGGAACCAGCCCATGCGCAGTGCTGATGTGCGTAAGGAGTGCCCTGCCACTCAGGGGTGTCCCCCGCGTAGGGGAGCCCCATGCGCGAGAAGTGCGCCCCGTAAGGAGAGCTGCCTAGCGTGAAAGAAAGTGCAGCCTGCCCAGGAATGGTGCCGCACACACGGAGAGCTAACACATCAAGGTGACACAACAAAAGAGAAACACAGATTCCCGGTGCCGCTGATAAGGATAGAAGCAGTCACAGAAGAACACACAGCAAATGGACACAGAGGGCAGACAACTGTGGGTGGGGGGAGGGGGAAGGGGAGAGAAATAAATAAATCTTAAAAAAAAAAAAAAGAATGAATGCAAATTGCCTTTATAAGGAAAGGACACCAAATCTGGAATCACTGTGATGCAGTACATACATGTTGTGAAAGATTAATGTCATTTACATCTTGCTCTTAGCAACCAAGGCAGGCAGACGATATTCTGGACCCTGTCTGGGGATAGAGCCAAGAATGACATGTAAGGAAGAAATTGGCTAATGTCTAGGATCGACTGATCATAATATTAAGATAAGACATGTTCCTCCGGGTATATATAGGGAAATAATATACTCAAAAAGTTTTTAAAAAATTTTTGTAAAGTCTTGTTTTAATAATACAAGATATGCTGTGATTTGAAACAAGTAGAACAATATCAACAATAGTCATGGAAATCTACTACTATGAAAAATCCAGAAATACTCCATTTAGTTGGCAGATGTGGAGAATGTGTACTAACTACATTCATCCCAATAAAATCCCAGATTCAAATCCAGACAGAAAAAACAAGGGGAATGAAAATAAATAATAAGGTGTAATCCCAAGCATTTGAAAATTCCAAGAATATGTTAATGGATGGACTGGCAATACAAGAAGGTTTACTATCAGTTGCAGAAATAATTGGAGTGAAACTGCATCAAAATATCAAAAGGGCTAAAGAATTCTCCCATCCACCATGTTCCCTGATGTCTTTACCCAGTGGAAAATCATGTGAGGACAATGATGTTGTCCTCCACAAATTTGTTGATGCCTGATGCCCTCTCTGTATCTTACCCTCTTGGTCAAACCAGTCACACTGGTATTATTTTATTTATCAAATACCCTAAACATATTTGTGGAGGACAACCAACAAATGTATTGATTATGAAACTAAGCATTCTCTTCCCCCTTCCTTGCCACTTCCGAAGAGAATCACAGCATGGAATAAGTTTCTTGACAATAGTATATTTCTGTTCAATGGGAAAAAAAAGAATGACACTGAAATTTCATGTTTAACAGTGATCTAGTGTGTTTCTTTTTATATCTCTTTATCCAAGTTATAATTCAAAATACATTCTCCAAGCCATATCTCCTCTGAAAAGCCCTCCCAGCTTTAACTCTCATGACTTATATCATAGGATAAGTTCTCACACACACTTAAGGTATCCAACATACCCATATATACTAATAAGCCTGTATGTGACTACTCCTTTATATCCTCCTCATTGCCATCATTCTTTCCCTTCATCTGCTTTGCCCCATGTAGTGTGTTTTCATCACAGCTTCCAGAAGGATGCTCTTAAAACATTTCTTTCTGAAGAAACTCTCCAGTTTTTCTTACCTCCACACTCAGGGAAAGATACTCCCAGTGGCCCACAGGATCCTACTCAAGCTCACCCCTCACCACTGTGTACTTCCTTACCTTTCTGATGCCTGATGCCCTCTCTGTATCTTACCCTCTTGGTCAAACCAGTCACACTGGTATTATTTTATTTATCAAATACCCTAAACATAGTCTTACCTCAGGGACTTTGAGCTGATTCTATTTGCCTGGAACACTCTTTCCTTAATATTTACAAGGGTTTTTTTGTTTGTTTCTGTTTTTTACTTCCTTTAGGTATTGACTGACTTTCTCAATGAGGTCATTCCTTAGCAATCTAATTTAATATTGCCATTCTCCCAGCACTCCAGAACCCCCTGCCTGCTTCACACCCCTCCATAACACTTATCAAACATACCTCAAACTTACCATATGTATTTCTTATTTAAATCACAGTTCATTTTTTGTTTATTTTTTCTTTCCCCTTCTTTTCCCTCTTCTATCCCTGATTTTGCCACTAGTATAAAAGCTCCATAATGACATTAATTCTGTCTACTGTGTTAAATTCCATATTCTTAATGCCTACAATAGTGTATATTCCTTGAGTTAAATAAGACTTCCTAACACACACAGACATATTAGGTGGGTGCAAAAGTAATTGTGGTTTTGCATTGTTGAAAATTGCCATTTGATATTGGTATATATTCTTAAATAAATGTGGTTATATCATACATCATTTTAATGTGCACTTCTCACTTTATGTGTTTTTTTTTTTGCTAATGACATTATTTGCTGCTTATTTTATATTAATTTTGGACTATGGAAATGATGTTAGACAAAAAGCAAATTCAAGTGACTTTCTTATTTGAGCTCAAAATAGGTTGTAAGCAGTGGAGACAACTCACAACATCAACAATGCTTTTGACCCAGGAACTGCTAACCTATAGTACGGTGGTGGTTCAAGAGGTTTTTCAAAGGAGATGAGAGCTTTGAAGGTGAGGAACGTAGTGGCTGCTAGCCATTGGAAGTTGACTCTGACCAACTGAGAGCAATTATCAAAGCTGATCTTCTCCAGCTACACGAGAAGTTGCCAAAGAACTCACCGTCAACCATTCCACTGTCATTCAGCATTTGAAACAAATTGGAAAGATGAAAAAGCTTGTTAAGTGGGTGCCTCATGAGCTGACTGAAAATGAAAAAATCGTCATTTTGAAGTGTCATCTTCTCTTATTCTACACAACAACAATGAACTATTTCTCAATTGGATTGTGATGTGTCATTAAAAGTGGATATTATATAACAACCGGCAATGACCAGCTCAGTGGTTGGACCTAAAAGAAGCTCCAAAGCACTTCCCAAAGCCAAACTTGCATCAAAAAAATAGGTCATGGTCACAGTTTGGTGTTCTGCTGCAAGTCTGATTCCCTACAGCTTTCTGAATCCCAGCAAAACCATTACATCTGAGAAGTATGCTCAGCAAATCGATGCAGTACACCAAAAACTGCAATGCCTGCACCTGGCATTGGTCAACAGAAAGGGCCCAATACTTTTCCATGACAATCCGCGACCACACATCATACAACCAACATTGAAAAGTTGAACAAATTTCACTATGAAGTTTTGCCTCATCTGCCAAATTTACCTGACCTCTTGCCAACCGATTACCACTTCTTCAAACATCTCGACAACTTTTTGCAGGGAAAATGCTTCCAAAACCAGCAGTATACAGAAAATGCTTTCCAAGAATTCATTGAATCCCAAAGCATGGAAATAAAACAAATATATTTCCCATTGGCAAAAATGTGTTGATTGTAATGTTCCTATTTTGGTTTATAAAGATGTGTTGAGCCTAGTTATAATGATTTAAAATTCATAGTCTGAAACCGCAATTCCTTTTGCACCAACCTAATACACCACAAACACACACACCACTATGAAAAGGTAATCTTCCTTGCTTTGTAGAGATGAGGAAAGGAGACCTAGAAGTTAAGCAACTGACCTCAAGTTCCAGGGATTTGAGATATGTATGTCGAATGAGGTGATGAGAATGGCTTCACCTTTCTAAGTTAGTCCTCCATGAGCCTCACAATCTTATTTGTAATTCTTTCCAACAAAACCATAATTGTGTATGGCAAGAAAAGCAGAAATATTATACTTGGGAGGCCTTAGTGAAAAAGTGTATATATTATCTGAATAATGACCTTTAACCTTCTTCCATGAGGATATCAACAGAAGTCTGTTTACTGGATTATTTATTCTATGAAGTACCACAGTATCTGCCAAGGGAAAGATTTTTATAAAAGGATGATTGATTCTTCATATATCCATCCCTAGGAGGATGGAGGAACTCACTGAGCTCAGACAGCTATTCATTAAAAGTTTAAACCTACTATTTCACCAAATGTTCTTAATATATCCCTATCAGGGAAAAACATTGGAAACAACTTCAAATTTTGAAAGTTTTATAACTTGTCTAAGATAACCCAGACTCCTAATGTTTGGCTGTGGAACACAACTCTTCTGAAATCCTCCTATTTTCAGATCACAATACTTTTCAGTGTATAACTCTGACTTTTATGTAAATGCATATATATTAAATATATGTTATATATATTAAAAGTGAGAGACTGAAAAAACTAGATTTTAATTTAAAATAGCTAAAGCAATTTGCACATAAACAGTTGTTTTAAACTACCCTTACTATTTATTTATTTATTTTTCTCATGGATCCTGAGGAACTAATTTGTACAAACTTGACTTATATAAAATGAAATTAATATTTAAAATAGAGAAGTATGTGTCCTTTTTAAATAAATTTCAGAAGGCTGGGGAGAAGTCAGAGACTTTGAAGACATTGCTTCTTTCATTGAAAAGTTTTCAATGTCCATATGTATAACTTAGAGATAGCTGGGAAAAGATGAAAACTTGGATTGTGCTTAAAAGTTGGAGCTATAGGGCAATGAGGATCTCCTACCCTCTCACTTTTTCTTCCAAGAGACTGGCAGAAGGATGACCTTAGAGTAATAGTTGTTTTACCACTCCCTTTCATTAGGTGTGAGACCCTTCGGTGATAAGAATTCAGAAATTGTCTGAATTATGAAGAAAAAGAAAAGATACAGGGTCTTACTGTAAGCTGGCTCATAGCTTGATTTTTGGATGAATGGTTAAGATGGGGGAGGCACAATGGAGACAGTTGATAAAGGATTCGAAGGCTCTCTACTTCAAAGGGAAACTCATCATTGGAGAAAGATAGCTGGACTATTGACCTGTAATCAATGTCTGGGCCTCATTTTGGTGTCTGTAAACAAGTTTTGACTTAAGAGTGTTCAGAGGCTTCCCCTGACCCAGCAAGCCCTAGACCTGCTGCAAGGTTTGGGGACATGGACTTTGAGTGTACAATGAAAGCTACCTTAGTAGTACCCAAGCTGACAAGAGTTACTAATGCTGGGAAAAGAAATGCCACTGATTTTTTCATTCCTACATCTGAAATTCTCTGCATGACAGACTTGTTATTTGGATAGAATATTCTCTTGGATCTAAGAATATAAAGGATTTGGGGAGGAGAGAAATGCATTTTTCTAATGCATCCTAATTTTGTATCTCAAAATACTGAATGGAAACATAGTCATTAAAAATAAATAAATAAATCCGTGAATATAATACCTTCATGATCCAATAAAACAGTCTGAACATTTTATGTAGTTGATAAGGGTATGTGACTATAAGTTGGTGAGCATCAGAATCAAATTTTTAAATAAGAAAATGGCATAATTATTCACACAAATCTTTATGGATCCACAGAAAAATAAACTAAGCCATTAATGGAAATAAGGTGGACTCTACACCTCTGTTAAGAATCAGAAAACCTTGAAATCAGACTAATGAAAGCTCAGAAGGAAGCTTATGTCTGGTTGGAGGGAGAGGCATGCATGGAGAAGTTGTCTCTGACTCCTCAAACTTAGGTTTGGAATCTTATTACTTCATCTTGCCTTAAGTTAAATCTTTACCTATAAATTAACATTATATGATATTATCTGTAAGTTTTTATTTTCCTTCTCTTCCCTTTTCTTTCCTCCCCTCTCTTTTCCTCTTCTCTGCTCTGGTCTCATTTCCTTTCCTTTTTCTTTTTCTTTTCCTTGCTCTTTCTATTTCTCTTTCCTTCTTGCTATCTCCAGCGGAATATAAGCTCCAAAATGCATGGAGTTCTTCCCTGTGTCATCCTCTGTTGTAAGAGCAGCACTTTAAAAATAATCTGACACATCAATAACTATCTATGGAATGGACAAAGGGACAAAGGAATGGATGAATGTACACAGGCACCTGTACTCTCTTCTGGTAATAGTCGGGCCTGTGTAAGGGACAGTGGCTCCACCCAGTGAAACCATCTGTTCATTTGTTCAGAGCCTGCGTAGCCAGCAGGCCTCACCTCTTCACTGTCTTATGTCCGTCCCCCTGGTGACAGTGATGGAGTTGGCAAGATGTCAGCTGACCCTTATTGATTATGCATGATCTCATTAGTAAAACCTTGGCCCAGTGTGACCTAATCCTCATTGGGAAAGGCTGTGATATATGAGGACCAGCACTTTGTCACTTGAGGTTAGGCAAACAGGCAGATCACCTAGTATTTGTGGTGCCCAAAGATACATCCCTTCCTACTTTGGGAAGACAGCTAGGAGAAGAGATTCGCAGGGAGTTATGTGGGTCAGATAAGTCACTGAGAACCCTTCCTGGCAGCACAGCTAGTTATTTATTTGTGCTTTGTTTGCTAAAAATGCATCCTTTCCAGCAGCCTTGGGACACTGTCGCAGTAAATAGCAATAGAAGAAATGGGGCAGGGAGAGGCATGCTTGGGGCAAATATGCCCAGAACCTTGGGGCCCGAGATTTTCTTGCCATGTGGTAAAAGAAGCATGTTCCAACCTTTTCCTGCCCCTGCTCCCTGCCTTTCCTAAGAGAAATTACCTAATGTGTGAGAACTCCGAGGTCTGAGGAACAGGACTAGATTGAGTCAGAGCAATTGGAGTCAGAGTAGGAGCACTGCTAAGACCAACGGTGCCATTGCCTGAATTACAAGACAACAACAAAAACTCCCCTTCCTCCAGGGGGAAGAACTACAAAAAGGTGCCCCTTTCTCTGAAGCGAGGCTAGATGTTGTCAGCCCCATTTGTGTAGTGGACAGACTATGCAACTTTGGCTTTGAGTGCTGAGTTCTGAGCACAGAGTGGCTGGCCTCTTCAAGCCTGGGGAACTTGCACTAGTAAAGGGGCCACCCGGATATATAGACTGTGCATGCTGAACCTCTATGGAAATGACTATGGAAGCATTGTAACTTGGAACCATGGAATATTTCATCTGGAAACAAACATCTCATCCCATCCTCTACTTTTACAAGCGAGGAAACTTGATTCTTAGAGAAAGCAAGTATCATAATTTCCCCAAATTTCTGAAAGAAGTAGAGAGGCCTGCACAATTCCACTCCCTAAGTGCCTGGCAAGACTAAAGCTAAAAAATAATCCGTGTCCAGATATAGGTAGTTTTTCTGTTCCAAGTACTGTTGCTTACTCTTAATAGGAAAAGAAAAAAAAAAAATCCTCCCTTGTTTCAATCACCCTCTTTATTAGTACTCTACCCTGACTCAGCTAGTCAGGGAAAAATCATCAGTAAATATTGCTTATTAAATGCTTGGGTCAGGTTATCTGCCTGTCGGGGGAGGGGGTGGGCGTGCACTGGGGCCATTCCTGCTGAGTGAGAGTCTCTGGCCTCTCCGTGCACACCTCAGTGGCATCAAGGCTTTAATAAGTGCCCTTTTTAAAATGATTGAATTATAGCTTTTTATGGCTCTATAAAAGCCTTTATTAATTTTGGGAAGCTGCTGCATCTTTTGGATCCTCTTCGTTTCCTGCCAGGAGTTTAAATTATTCATGCGACTTCCAATTGGCTATGTTGGTTGTGTTCTGAAAGGAACAACAAGCAGGGCTCTTTGTTTTCAGCAGGGTTGGGGGCAAGGTTATAGGGCAAGGCAAGAAGGGTGTGAGTGTCCTGAAAGGTATCACCCCAAGGGTTTCATGGGACCTGGAGTGTGTGGGACAGGGCCAGGACACTTCTGGGAGGCCAAGGAATTTGCTTGTTGAACACTGATATGCAGAAGGGAGGGAACAATAAACTTTAACTGTTGCATCTGAACAAGTAGCACTTGTGTGTGTGCTCATGTGCATGTATGTGCATTACTTCTTCCATCACGATTTTATGTTGATGCTTCTGAAAACGAGAATATAAGATTGTATTTATAGAGCTCTTTCTAGCTTACGATGTGCTTTCAAACATATTATCTCATTTTACTTTGAATCCCCTTATAGTTGCATATGTTGCAGAGATAGCTATTTTATCACATCTATTTCATAAGGTGGATCTCAGGAAGGTGATGTTGCCAAATACTGCTTAGCTAGCAAGTGGCAGCACTGAAAAGTAACCAGAATTTTTTTTACTCCAAGGCTACCATTATTCCCACAATAACATTGCTCTTCTTGTCATTGACAGCTGAAAAGTTTGGGAATGAAATGCTGTCCGGGGCAATTTCCCACTGTTAGCACTCACTGGCATTTCCTCCACTTTACATCATACACACAAATACACACACACACAAATAGGCATGTATAAATTAAGTGTACCCACCAGCATCTCTTACCACTTCCCCACAAGAATCCAAACACCCAAATATTTGCTTCACCCCACCCCTTGTTTTCAGAGCAAGTAGCCTGCTGGTTGTTTCCTTACCTTACATTTACTTTATGCTATTCTCCTGTCTAGAGTGAGCTATTGATTCCTTTAAGTCCCTCTTTGAAAGTCACCTTTCACCTCTTCCAAGTCACCTCTTCCAAAACTTCTTCTTTCTTCTTGCTGTTTGACCTCTTCCTGATTCAGAAGGAGTAGACTGGGGCAGAGGGGGAGCTTCACAGAGTCAGCATACCTGTGTGCAAAAGCTGACCAGGTGTCTTTAGCCAGGAAGTTAAATCCCTGAATGGGGACACCAGCCTTCCCTAGCCCAATTCCAAGCCCATTATGAGGACAAATGGTATAGTATATCAAGGAAGGGCCATACAAAGTGCAATCTATGGCATATATTTTATACAGTTGTAGCCCTTACTATAAGAAATAGAAAATAAATAACAGAAAGATTTAAAAAAATCCAACATAGTCAGAGAAGGCCCTACTAATCCTGTTGTCTTTGCACCAGTGAAGGAATTCCTAGAGAGGAATTCCCATCAAGGAGAACAATAAGGTAAGCTGAGGTATGAAAGAGCAAAGCTTCCACTCAAAAATGGGGCTGGTCAGTTTCAAGAATGGAAGCTATAGTTGACTCAAGAATCCAGTGCCTGGACTTGAGATAAATCCAAGGAGTCCTTCGCCTAGGGACTAGGAGAAAGCCAGTTAATAAGACTAAGAGCACAAGGACAGCAAGGGTGAACTGATGTGAGATTGCCTGCATTACCAATTTAGGGTTCCCTGAACATTCTTCCATCCTAGGAGACTGTATCGTTGGGGCTATATAGATGGGGATGTAGAGACAGAGCTGCAGAGATGGGAGCAAATTTGTTGCAAATGGCTTCAATGAGGACAATAGTAACAGAGAACCATGCCCTCTATCAGTCCAGTTCCATAAACATACCAAGGCAAAGACAGCCACTTTACCTGGGTGTGTTCTCCTAGGTTCACTTCCATATACACACACAAACAATACACACAAAGCCCCCCACTAACAGAGCTGGTTCCAGAGAACCAGAGGCAATAATGGAGCCCTAAGGGCTTTGGGAAACAGGGGGGCAGTTTAATAAAGTGATGTTTTCAGAGTTTGCTGAGGACCTGGTTCCACATGTTTCCCACTTCCTTAATTTCACTTGAAATTCCAACTCGTCATCAACTGGCTACACTATCAAGCAATCATTTAGATGTAGTATAGCTTCTACTAACTTCAGTGAGTCCTAAACTTTCTCTCCCTATTTCCATTTGTCTTCTAACTCTCTCCCTTTCTACATCTTTTTTCATAGTTATACTTTCCCTGCTATTTTTCACATGTGTACTTTGATTTGGCTATCTGCTTTTGTGAGCCCTTCCCTTTTCATGACCTCGATACCACTTAGCAGCTCCTGCCTTCCACCGTACCTTGGGGTAGTTGGCCACTACTTTTTGCAATCTGTCACTGCTGTGTAAATGTTATCCCCTTTCCCAGCATCTCACTCCAACCTGTGGAAATATCCTGCCGAAGATGCTCTGGCCTCACCTACAGAGAGGAAAGTTATGCAACCAATCTATTCACATTAGAATATTAGGGACAAAGAAGTTTTGCTCAGGAATAATTAATAGATGTATGGCAGTTTGAGCTTATTTTATGAATCCCAAAAAGAGAAAGATTATGTCTGTAAGTTAATCTATTCCTTTGGGTGTGATACCCTTTGCATTAAATTCAGGTGAGGGGCCTTTGATAAGATAACTTGAAAAGATTCCTTTAGGGCTTTGGATTGAACTACCTCAGTGAGGCGTGAATCAGGTTGTGTCTCTGCCCCCTTGCTAGGCCTGAAAAAAACCAAGACACAGGAAAAGGAAAGACAGAGGAAAAAGTTAGCTGGCATATTTGATTCTGCAATGTGAAAGAGAGAAGGCCGAGTAAGGGACAATCCCTATGCCAGGTTTGCCTACAGCTGCCAAAAAGAGACCTCAGCAAAGATGGGCAGCCATATTGTTTCATCACATGGCAACACACCCGAATCAAGAGTAGTTGATACTGGTGAGAAAGCATCTCTGCTGGTGCCTCAATTTGAACATTTCATGGCTTTGGAAATGTAATCTTTTATCCCAAATAAATCCGTTTTATAAAAGTCAACACATTTCTGGTACTTTGCATTGGCACCCTTTTGGCAAACTAAAACAATATATAAAAAGAAAACATCATTAATCTAACAATGCTTGTTGAAACCTAAATTATGTCAAGTGCCAGTGACACAGGAGTACATAAAGTTCATGTTCTCCTGGAGTTTAAATTCTAGTGTGGGGAAACTGATAATAAAATAGCGAATACATCTTAATGAGTGGTATTTAACCCAAAGACCTGAATCTCAAGAAAGGCCATTTCTGACATCAGAGTAGAAATCGGGTTAGGGATCCTTCGTGTTCAGTTATGATGTTCTTCTCATCAGCAAAGTTGGTTGAAAGGAAATAAGGGGGTTATTGGACCAGAGCTTTTCTAAGACTGAGGAAGCTACCTCATTCTCTGCCTGCTCCTCAGCCAAATCTGCAAATTACTCATTCCTAGATGTGTTTTTGTCCAGTTGGGCCCTGGAGGGAAGACTAAAGTTTCAGCTTAACATTTATATGTGGAATCACAGTAATAATGTTTTAAGATTGCAAATTCCAAAATGAACAGTCTTTTTGAACTAGTCAGGTAAAGAGTAAAGTTACATTATCAGTGACAATTTGTAGACATCCCTTTCTATTCCTCCTGTATTCCTGAAATTTGGAAGATAAATTGGATGATTTGCAAACCAAATATTTTGAGTTTGTTTGCCAAAATCTTATTCTTGTGCCAGCTTTATATCTGCCGGTTAAAAACAAAAGAAAATAATATTTCTTTCTAAAACCATCTAAGTTCCTGGGGGGAAAGGCCTTCATTTGCAATAATGTCATTCAAAATAATAATTTTAAAATAATAGGAAGTGAGCTAACACTACTTAGACACTTACTCCCTTCGTCATAAGAAAGTCTTTAAAAAAAAAAAAGAAAAGCCTATGAGAGCAGGTTTGCAAGTGGAAAAGTCCAGAGCTGGACAAACTGCTGGCAAAAAAGCCAGGAGAAGATACCAGTGGGAAAGGCACTTTGAAGAGAGCAAAGGACACAACCCCTTTCTCTTTATGCATGGCAAATCAATTCAGTGTCTTTCATTACCATCTGAAAACTGGAAGTACAAGTGAACAATAAACTTTAATCTGGTTGACAACAGGTTTTTTAAAAAATGCACTGAAAGCAAGTTTCAGCAGCCTGACATACTTTATGTCACTTATTAAAAACACACGCTTGTAAGTCAATTAACCTGGCCAATGGTACCTTTTAACTTGTTTTCTAAGAGGAAAGGCAACAGCAAAAGGGCAAAGTTTCCATCTAGAAGGTTCTAAATTGATTTATTTTCCCCTAAAGTGAAGGCTGCTGTTTGAGTTTCAACTAATGTATGTAAGCCTACAGCTCACTGGCCTCCAACACCCAAAACATTCAAAAGAATGGCTTGTGGGTGTCCTTTTTTTGTTTACAAGTGTTATCATTCAAAGAAGAGTTGAAGTGTTAACTGTAAAGAAATAAATGTACAATATAATAAAGTAGTTAAAATAGAAGAACAGTATACATTATTTCATTATCAAACATTCCTTGAGTTTGTACTAGAAATGTGTGTATTGAAGGGAAAAACAAATATATGTAATTTTTAAATAGTTTCTCAGAACACCCCCTCAGGTTATCTTCAAACCCCAATTTTAAAAAAATAGGAAAATCCTTTTTATCTTTTTTTTGCTTTCCATTTCCTTAAATATTGTGATGCATAAAATATTAAAAATTTATTACCTACTCTTTACTCTCTGAAAATGATTGTCGTACGTGCATAATCATCTTGAAAGTTCAATTTGTTATGATTATTTAAGTTCTGTGAATCTAGGACAACAAAATAGTAGGTTCTAAAAAATGCTTGCTAAGAGTATTTTAATAACATACAGTTCAACACAATATCAAGCACATGCTGGCCTTCAAGGAGCAGTGTATTATTATAATTATTTTTAATGCAAAAACAGGAACATGGATTTCAGTACTGTCTTTGCTAGTGAGATTCCTGCTCTTGACTTTTGATATATTCTTGTCATTCTGACCAAGCCTTAAGGAACTGGGATTGGAAATGAAGCCAGCTACTAAGATAGGGAAACCTGGCAAGAAGTCCACGTGGACGTCGATACCCCCAAGATGGCTGCTGGAAGACCCTCCCCAAGATTCCGTCATTCAGAACAAAATTTCCTCTGGCCAGAAGCCCTGCATATTCCCCAAGAACTTTATCATTGGGCCCTCCTAGGGGATTGATGGGTAGGGTAACCAATCAAAACAGTAAACAGCTAGGACTCCTTTTAGGCTATTAGCAAAGGGGTGGAATAATTAATGGTTCAAAAAGCAGGAACAAGGCCTGAACACTCTCTCCCCTTTTGAACCCCGATTCTGGCTGCCTTCTCCCCCACATGAATCAACACGCAAGTAAAACCTGGGCGTTTATAATCTGTAATGGGAAATTGTAGTCTGTAGATCAGTCCGCTTTATCACTTTTCAGCCCCTTCCTCTCTACCTGGGACCCATGATCTCCCATTTTCTCCCATTTCTCTTCCCTCCCTACCTTAATAAATTACTGGCCTAACTCACCCGACATGCTCTTGAAATTCATTTCTGCAGCACAGTCAAGAACCTAGACAAAATCTGGTAACAGAAAGGCTCCGGCAGAAGAAACAACTTATTTCTACAGAGGTTAAAAACTGACTACTTACTTAATAGCTCAGTCCGAAAGAAGGAACAAAAAAGTGAAAGCAAGTCTAAACAATTAAGAATTTGAAGAGTAATTGGGTCCCACCTCCTTAAGCATTGTACTTTGAGATTCACAAAGTGATGTCAAAATGCATATTTCTCCCTTGAAAGGTCACCCTGTCCTAAGTCTGGACCCCCTGCTACATTTACATTTATCTGAATGGAGGATATTGAACAATTTAGCTGCATTCACATTTTTTTCACTTAACCTTTGTAAACTGTAATTGAATTCCTACTAATCCGAGGTTTTATGGCAAAATCAGTTGCCTGCAGGGTTGCTGTGTTGTTTACAGTTAACCCTGAGGGGAGGCCAACACTAAATGTGTTCATTCTGTAACCTAATATTTATATTCAAGCCAGTCACAAAACTGTGTTTCCCTCTTTTCCCCTGCCACCTCCTACCGGCAAGACAGAGGCGTTTTTGCTGGGTTAAGGGCCGTTTCAATGACAAATTCTTTCCAGTTTTCAGTGTATAGAAATACATACTTACAGACAGCAAGTTATTGTAAACGAAAGCAAGTACTTTGCATATTCTGTCGATTGAAAGGTTTATTTTTAAATATTACTGGGTGGTTTTCTATTTCTACTGTTTCCTGCCGAAGTCATAAAGGAAAAGACTAACAAGTACAAATTAGAAACTTCAGAACAGCAACAGACACTACATTCAAGGTTCAACTTCAAACATATTTGGAGCAGATACATGCAACAATTATAAGGCAAATGATAATGTGCAAAGAGCTCATATAAATTATTTACAAAAAGGGAAAACGGTAAATAATATGAAGAGGCATTTCAAAAACAAACAAGAGGGTCACGGTCGCCCCGGCGAACAAGGTGTGCTGGGAGGGGGAGAGAGAGGTTGATGGTGTGGGAGGAGCAAGAGGAGGCTCGGGCGCCGGCTGGCTGGGGACAGAGACTCCAAGACACCCCTGGTCTGCGGAGACTGCCCCTTCTGGGCTTCCTCCATTTTCCGGCCTACTCACCAGTGAAAAGATAAGCGAAAGCAGTACTTCAACCAGGCAAGTGTAATTTGGTCCTCCTGCCCCAGGACAGGCGGCGGAAGAGCCTCCACCCACCCAGGACCTCCTGACCCTGCTGGAGTCGGATGAGGACACGCCTGCCCAAAGGACTGGCCCCCGTGCCTTGGCATCTTTGTAGAATCCTGTGACATTGAGCCCTATTTCGAAGTCTGGAATGACTTTATGAACAGATCCAGGGAGGAGCAGGAGCAGAAACAGGAGAGGGTCTTCTCTACCTATATGAGGGCAGAAGCAAGCCCGGGAGGAGGGCTGATTCATGGGGTGGGTCTGTGGAGAGAGATGAGCTGGCCCCTGCGCCCCGAGTGCCTCCAGCTCCTTACTCTGCAGGTGGTTCTCAAGGGAGCCACGCCCCCATGGAGAAGCTGGAGGCTTGGGAGCAGCCGATGCTGAGCTGGAAAACATCTTCCAGAGGTTCCTATTTCATGTCCTCAGCCAGTACTTGAACCTCCTCTCCGCCAGTGCCCGGGAGGGCAAGCGGCAGATGGACGCTTACAGGGAAGTGGCAGAAGCAGTATGACTGTCATTCCCCTCCCACGGTTGCCAACCCTCTTTTTGTTTGTTTTAAGTTTTAAAAATTGTAGTAACATTTCAGCAAGTCAAAATTTCCCATTTTAACCACTTTCAAGTGTACAATTCAGTGGTATTAATTACATTCCCAATATTGTGCTAACATCACTCATACTCATTACCCCAATTTTTTCATTATCTCAAACAGAAACTCTGCACCCATTAAACTTTAAGCCATAACTTCTTCCACCCCTACCTTCCCACCTCTGCTCCTGTAAACCTACTATCTACTTTCTGTCTCTGTGAATTTTGCTTCTTCTAGGTATTTCATATAATCGAGATCACACATTATTTGTCTTTTTCTGTCTGGCACTGTTTACTCAACATGATATCTTCAAGGTTCATCAATGTTGTAATGTATGTCAGAACTTCATTCTTTTTTACTGCTGAATAATATTACATTTTCTATATATGCCATGCTTATCCACTAAACTGTTGAGGGACACTTGGGTTTCTTCCTTTTGCTATTGTGAATAATGCTCCATAAACTTTGGTATACAAATATCTGTTGAGTTCCTGCTTTCAGTTCTTTAGGATATATAATAAGAAGGGAGACTGCCATGTCATATGATAATTCTGTTTTCAACTTTCTGAGGAACCATCAAACTGAAATACCCGGAGGCTGTACCATTTTTTCCATACCACAGAAATGTATAAGGGTTATTATTTCTCTGCATCCTTGGCAACAATTATAATTTTCTCTCTCTCTCTTTGAGTGTGTCTGTGTGAGTGTGTTTTAATAATACCATCCTAGGGTTTGAGAAGCAGTATCTCATTGCAGTTTTCATTTGCATTTCCCTGATGACCAAAGATGTTTAGCATCTTTTCAGGTGCTTATTGGCCTTTGTTATATCTTCATCCAAGAAATGTCTATCATAGTCCTTTGCCCCTTTATTTTTTCTGAGCCTGTTGCCAAAGTATTGCAAATCCAGCATCCCCAGAATGGGGGCCTTCTGTACAATTACCACATTACCCTCTCTGGGAGAATTTTAACCTTGATCCAGCACAACCTCTGATGTTCATTTACATCAGCCCATTTAAAAAACAAAACAAAACAAAAAAACTGTTTCAGAACAGTTTTAGATGTACAGAATTATTAGCATTCCCAACCCTGCACCCAGTTTCCTCTATTGCTCACATCTTACATTAGTGTGGTCCATTTATCACAATTGATTAACTAGTGGAGATCCAGTGTCATTGACTAAAGGCCATAGTTCATTCAGATTTCCTTCGTTTTTCTCTAATGTCCTTTTTCTGTCAAAGGACCCATTAAGAAAACAGGCAAGAGTGTTCAACTTTGCATTCTTTGAAATGATTCATAACTGAAGACAGTCTAAGTATCCATCATAAAGGAAAGTTAAGCTGTATAGCACATTCCTAGTGAGGAATGGTCTAGAGACATTTAAGAAAACAAAGAGTTCTGTATGTGATAGAGAAAGATTATTCATTATATTCTGATTGAAAAGGCAATTTTTTCAAAAGTATGAGTAATAGGAACTATTTCTTTTTTAAAAATATAAGTGTTTAAATGCATGTGAAAGGCTAGCAAAGGTACCATTGATATGAATCACTTCAAAGAATGGCATACAAATGGGGATTTCAGTAGGGCCATGGAGGAATTACTTTTTTTTTTAATGACTTAAGAGTAGGGCTCGTCTTGGCTTTGGGCCTGTGCTGAGTATACAGAGCAGTCCCTCCAGCTAAATGCTTGTTAGAAGCCAGTAATTGTGTCTTTTTCTGCAAAGCTACTGAGTTTGCTTCTTCCATAATTGGTAACTTCCAGGCTTTTTTTTTCTTCTTTCTTTCTTTGTTTTTAAACTGGAGGCTGTTAAGTACAAGGATGGTTAGGAACTCCTGCACTGGAACCCAATGGATTTAGCGTGGAATCTACCTCCCTCCACTCCAGTTTTCTCAATGTTAAAAGAGGAATGCAGTAGGACTGTTGTGTTGATTAAATGAAATATTATATCAAAGAGTAAGGAGAGAACCTGGCATGGGCCAGCACTTGCTCATGATTAGCAACTACTCTGGATCTTCCCAAGATAGCTCAGGAAGATGTTTCATCCTAAATCACACGAACTGGTTAGATATGAGATTACTTTTTAATTTACCTATTTCTCTATTGTTTGAATGTTTTACTGAACCCATACTACATTTATATATATATATTTTTTCCTACCTTGATGAAACTCCAAGTAGCTAACTCCACTGTTCTTGAAACCATTTTCTTCCTTCTAAAGCTTCTTTTGTCATTTTACCAGTACAAAATCTATCTAATCAGCAGCCACCAATGATCAAATATTATTCTGTTTGTTTTTGGTATAGCATTTCATTGTTTTTGCTTGTAGAAAATATGATACCTGAAGATGAAAAGGAAAAAAAAGTCATCTGGCTCTCCGAGCACTGTATTTTCTGGAACACCATTATCAATAACTGCACATATACATTGGGGGCAGAAGTTCTTGTAACTCTACAAGGATCTCACCATTTACCCAGCAGACATCCTGTAGGTAATGCTTTTTTAGAGACAAAATGTGAATGGGTAATGGAATCTGGGCTGAGAAAATCAGTGAAGTACTGTGTCCTGCAGTCTTTAAAAATGGACAGAAAAATGTGCAGGGAGAATAAATTATAAAATGGGATAAACACCCAAGATTTTTATAGAAATAGTAACTCAGGAGAGAATATGCATTCCATAGTGTCTACTTCTATAAAAAATATCTGCTATTCTATTGACCAGTGATAGGGATAAGCATTTGTTTTGTTGACTAACTCCAGGAAAAGGAAAATGCTCTGATAGATAATAATAGATCAATGTCTATGTGCTATTTGAAAAAAACAAAAAGTTTGCATATGCTTCCTTGTGATATTAAGTTAGAAACAAGTGCTGTGAGAAGTAGAGAATTTTAAAAATTCTTAATATTGCACCTACTGCTTTAAAGAAGAGCAAAAATAAAAACACTTCAGTACAGTGAAGTCAAGTCTGTAGAGATGTTGCGCAGGATAGATTGGTGGCTCTTGAAATTTAATTTTAAAGAAATCTTCAGAATCTATTGTTAACAGAAGTATGAAGAAATGAAAAGTGAAAAGTGCCCAGAAACGAAGGAAACGTTAACGTATCCTACAGAAAGCCCTGAATAGGAAAAAGCCAATTGCTGAATCAATGCGCAAACTCTTTGTCTCCCTCAGAATGTTTACTTACAACTACAGAAGAAAATAAATTGGAAATAGTTACTTTAAAATGGAAAGAATTTTGCTGTCAAGTTCATTGCTGCACATATTTTGGATCAGAAGGCAAAAGAGCCTACGAACTGGAGGCACTATTACAGTATTTGACAAAAGTGAAAAATGAACTGCTCTATTAGAGTCTGCTGTGAGGGTAAGCCTTCAGAAATGTTGCAGCCCACGGCGGTTCTTAGTACTGGGTCCCAGTCACCAGCCAGTTGAGCCTGCCTTCTGCAGCTCCAACACGGAAGCGTCTTTGCTGATGTACTCGGTGTTTCTTATTACAAGGTTTTGGTTCCTTTCAATTCCACAACATGTAAAAGAAATTGGTGTCTCCTTAGAAATATATACAAATTACACAAACACACACATTTATAGGAAAGGAAGAGAGACATATGCCTTGATCCTAACAGAGCTTCAGTTTTCAGAATTTCATAATGATAAATGAAGCATTCAAGGAAGCACAAAGTTCTAACATCCATACCTCAGAAGAAAAAGACTGCTACATAAAATACAAGGGATTAGAAGTTCCTCTAAGATCTTTTCCTTCTCTTTCCCTTTGTCTCTCTCACTGCACTCTCTCTTTCTTTCACTTCTCTTTTTTTTTTTTTTTTTTTAAGTAGGGGCATTCTGCCTCTCCTTGGCATGTGGTGTATAACAAGTCCTAAAAACACAGATGGCATTTTTTACTGTATTGAGTGGTGAATCAGGGGCCATTTACTGATTCTGATGATTTTAATCATTCTTGGACCTTGGCAGTGTCACTCGCTATTCTGATGCTGATATGCCATGACTTCCTGCCTTGAAGTTGCTGCAACTGCTGGTTGTGTTGGATCATCTAAAAAACCAGACCCAGCTGATGGGCTTGGATCACTTTGAAAGCAGAGGGATGATTCTTTCATGACAGTCTCCCCTTGAGTAGCAAATTGAATTGCATAAAGAAATGTATTGCACATGTACTGAAATATTTTTATGTGATTCTCAGCCCTAACAAGTTGCCAGCTGCTACATAACCCTGAAGTGACTGGAACCTCTCTACTTGGGATAAAGGAAAACTGGGACCACACAGCTTCCAAAATACTTCAGCTGAATTTATTGCTGGAAAAAATAAGTGGTGATGTCATTCAGAACCAAGCAGGGCCACTGAAGAGGAATGGTTGGATCAGGCCTGAGCAGGTGTGAAGACAAATGACAATCCTGATTTCTAACACCTAAGCTTAGAGAGCCTTTTTTCCTTTAAAAGCAAGAAACCGCTCACCAGGTGGATTTTCTAAGCTGTAGTTTAAGAGGGGAATAACCACAAACAAATAGCACCAAACATTTCTGATAAATGGATGGCTCTGGTGCCTGAGGTACATAGGGAGAAAAGGAAAGGATAAAAATGGATACAAAAGTAGAAAGGGCCCCAAAATGAATAATGAAGAATGAAAGCAATCTTAAAAGAACACCTGCTAGACTGACACAGAAGAGGAACAGGAGAGCAAAGTAAGATAAATGCTCATCTTGGAGATATGTAAGATCGAAGGAAGGAAGAAGAGGCAGGCAGGAGCTAGTGATATAAATGATTACATGGTAGCAGGCTTGTTTCAACACACATTTGAATCAATGCTATGCAAAGATCTATGATAACGGCCACACCATTTTGTCGATGCTCAAAATAAGCACGAGTAATCAGAAGGAGTGATGGTAAGGCCTAGAAGTTTGGTCCATCTGTCTTTTCATTTGCCAGCTCTGTGGTTATTATTATTACAGTGAAGCTGTCAGAGTCCACAGCAAACACGAGTCATTCTGTATAGCCGAGTTTCCTAAGTGAAGGTTTATGTTAAATTTTTAAGTTAAACATTTCTAATAGATTGCATGCCACTTCATTGTTATGTATGTTAATTACCCGTGTTGGCCCCTGCCCAAATTAAACCCCAATGTCTAAAAGTGTAGGTCTCTTTTGGACAATTTTTAAATGACCATAGATGCTGTGTCTTTTGATTTTATCTTTCCTTCAAGACATATCTTCTCTAATTTTTATTTTTCTAATCACTCAACTCCTCCAAGATCTCTTCGTAGTTTTAACGTTAAGAGATCTTATCAGTCCTCAATTATATGGCATATTGTTATTGACACTTCCTTGTTAAAGTTTTCCTTTCTAAAAAGGTCTTTGTATCCTTGAGGAGAGTTACTACTTATCTGTGGAGTTTTACAAGAGAATAAGAATTTAGCAATCGACTAATAAAACCAGATTATCCTATAAGTGAGGAAAATGGGCTCACTGACTTTTTGAATTTGTTGAATAACATACAGGTAACTAGGGGCAGATTTTAAACTAGTATACAGGTATCCTGAAATTTTCTCTGGGGGGACCATTCACTAGAAAATATTAGTTCATGTCCTACAGCTCTTCTGTTTTGCCACAGAGGGAAGGTAGTGTGAACTATAGGAATGATCTCGAGGTTTGCAAATGTGTTCAGAGCCTTCATTATCCAGTAAGGTGCAGACTATAGTACACGACTCATCAGGTTTGTGATGTATGAACCAAGAAGCTTCATTTGAGTCTAATCTGTGTTCAACTTTAGACTTGTCTAGAGGGTTGTGGAAGGGCACGGTTGGTGAAAAGGGGTGGGAATTTATTTCCACATGAGACCGTATCAGCCTCGCCAAATTTCAATTTAGGAAGACAAGGATATGGCTCTCAAAAGAAGTCTAATGAAAGCCAGAAAGAGAAATGATCTGCAATTAATTATTCTTTATCTGCCACTCAGCTCTCTTATTTTTCCAGTTCCCATTGACTCATGTCTGAATTATAAGGACAGGGGCAAAAAGGAGGTGACAACTTAAAAGGTATGTTTAAAATCCTTCTGAGAGGGGTTTTGCATGTGTCATACAATATGAGCAGATTCCCAGCTCTGTACCCACGTTCTCTGCAGTGGTAATAGTGGCATCACTTGCTCTGCAGGTGTTGCTGTTTCAGCTTTGGGCATCAGCATTCTTCTCAGTGTTGACATCAGTGGCATTATCACCCTCGACAGGAGCATCATTTCCATTAGTAGAAGCATTGCAAGCCTTAACAACAGATGCCATTCTGCTTTATTAATTTGTTCTTTTGATATTAAAGGAGCATCTTTTATAGGTTAGGCACCTGAAAGTGCTGTAATGACCCTTGCCTCACTATTTCACAATTTTGAGAATGAATAAAATCTAGTAAACAGCTGATAACAGTACTGGGTAAGCACTGTTAATGGATTCACAGTGTGCTATGGCAACGTACAGGAGGCACACTTTACCCAAGCTAGGCAGTTGGCGATGGAGAGTTGTAGCAGTTTGATATTATTTATGAATTCCAAAAAAAAGAGATTATGCTTGTAAACTGGCCTGTTCCTCTGGGAATGGGAACCCTTTGATTGCATTAGATTCAGCTGAGACATCTAATTAAATTATGTTAAGATTAGGGCTTTGATTCAACCACACTGAGTCCCCACCCCCTTGATGGGCTGATGTAACAGACTCTCACATGGAAGTGGATACACAGAGAAGAAGAACACAGAGGAAGAGAGACAGCTCATTAGATAAGAGAGAGGCCCTGGAAAGAGAGATGAGCCTAATAAGTCTACAGCTGACCTTGTAAAAAGACCAGAGCAGCTAAGTCTGGAAAGAAACAAGCCCCACAGAGAGAAATGAGACTTATGCCAGCCTACAGATGAGATTGGAAGAAGCTGGGATCACAGAGCCTTTAGAGGAAAGAAGGAAGGTGAACCCTCACAGATATGGGCAGCCATCTTGTGTCAACACATGGCAACAGACTTCCAGTGAGAAAGATGGTAACTTGAGTTGGACTCTTTAGGGCCTTGTGACTGTAAGTTTCTACCCCAAATAAATAACCTTTATAAAAGCCAACAAGGGCCTTGTGACTGTAAGTTTCTACCCCAAATAAATAACCTTTATAAAAGCCAACAGAATTCTGGTACTTCACATTCGCACCCCTTTGACTGACTAATATAGGAGTGGAGGTGGCTTCCTAGAATAACATAGTTTAAGGTGAAACCTAAAGATGGTAGGCAACAACCTATAATGATAGCTATTTGAGATAAAGGAAGACAATGTGCACTGGTACAGAATGAGGACAAAATATAACATTTCTAGACAATTCAAAGGAGTTCAGCATGGCCAGAAAATGAATTGTGTTTTGGTGGCATCATGAAACATAAGCCTGGAGGCACAGGCAGGGACCAAGAAATTTGAACTCTATCCTCAGGAAAATAGGGTACCACTAAAGGACTTTAAGAACAAGCATGGAATAATTAGACTTGTGTATTTGAAAGATTAGTATCAATGCCATATAAAGAAAATAGATTAGAGAACTTTCTATAAGGGAGTGTTGTAGTCATCAAATGAAAGTTTCCCATTTTGGATACTATTATATGGTCAGGAAACAGGAAATGGCTGCTTGGGACAGAAATGTGACAATGGTGGTTGGGTAAACAATTATGTTACAGATATATTTTAAATTCAAAAGTAATAGGATTGGCTGATGAGTTGGATATGGAGTGTGAAGGAAATCTAGGAGGCAAGGTAGCAGACTGGAGTTGACATCTTACATGAGATCATTGGGAAGACAAAAGTTGGAATATTGAGCTAAGGAGTATGACTAGTAGTAACAAGACAGAGATTGAAGAGTGGTGGGATAAAGATCTTAAGAGTTTCAAAAGTTTTAGGAAAAAGTGGACAGAAGTCATTGGAGGAGGGAGCTAAGAAGACTAAAGGATGTGACCAGAGTGTCATAACCAAAGCTTGGCAGGGAGCAAGTGAGATAACTGCAAGGTGCTAGCCGCAAGGTGACTGGGCATGTCAGCACATGTTAGTTGCTCATCAGAGATTTTCAGAAGTAACTGGGGGTATAATTTAAGGAGGATATATGAAGTTCCTTTGACTGTGCATTGAGGCAGAGCCAGAGAAAATTGGTTCTTATTATCATGACCTTATTTTTAACTCTCTTCTGGAAAGGCTGGTGGAACACAATTACCTATAAGTAACTTTTCTGGTACAAATGATCAATAACTCTAACCTCTTTCCTCTCTTCCTACTTTTCCTGTGACAGGCAGAGGTCAAGGCTAGGAACTCAGTAGGCAGTCAGTAGAGCATTTTAATAAATAATTGATTGATTGATTAACAGAGAGAAATGAGTCTATAGTTCTATGGTTTAAAAAAAGAGATAAATTCTTTACATCTGTTATTATGGTTGTTGTCAAATAACTCGTTTGATGAACTTTCGTGGGCCTTGTAGAGAACTGCATTTATGTGAAAGTTTAAAAACATTATTGCTGAGATATGGAAAGCTGAATAGATCTTGATTTTCTTTTGGTGATTTTCATTTGAAAGTGTCTCTTTCTGCAGATTGAATGACAAGAGCACAGACACAGAAGACAACTCAGACTATGCCCAGCCCCCCCCTCCCCATTGCATCTTAAATAACAAAATGATTCAAAAGCAATACAAAACATAATAATGCAAAAAATGAGAAAATATCTTAAGCCATTTTTTTAAGATTCTAGAAAGGAAAAGAAATGCTAAACACACATGCACATGCACACACATCTCCTTTAAAGTGCAAACAAAACAGCTTTAAAAGAAACCCCAATCACAAATGCTCTTCTTGGGAAGTTTTGCAAAGAAAGGATGCATTTTTATCTTCAAGCTTTTACTTTATGTCAGATTCTCCAATGGTGGAAGTTGACCTCAGGCATGGATTCTTATGTATTGTTCAGCACTGATTTTGGGTTTTATTTTTCTTTTATGAATTTTCTTTTCTTTGCCAGGCCCTTTCACTCTTGGGTTCTCCAGCTAACACTGCCTTGCCGCTTCAGGATATTTCTTCTGCACAGATAAGTTATCAAGGAATCAATGATGACCAACCATTAAATTCTTCCATTACAGAAAGTATGTGAATAGTTTTAGCAGACATAGAATGGTGATAATAGTCAATATTTTTTATTACGTATTATCTGTCTGGCACAGTCACAGGTGGTTGATATAGCTCTTCCCATTTAATTCTCACAATAACATAATTAGGTAAGTGGTATTATTCTCTCCATTTTATAGATGAAAACCTAAGGCATAGAGCATGTAAATCCCTTCTCCCAAGGGCCAGGCCATAGCTAGTATGGCCTATGGTCAGGAGTCCCTAGGACAGGCATCCTCTCATAAAATTCTAATGTTTTTAAATCTTTACTTTTCGACCTAATATAGCCTAAGATATGGTAAAAAGAACAATTTTTAAGACTTTATTTTTTTTTAAATATAAAATAGTTGATGGATGTCAACCTTTTTCATCTTTGAAATGGACTATCATATTAGAAAAACACTTCACTGTGCTCATTTGTTGAATGGACAAGACCTAAGTCTGTGTCTACCTAGAAAGAAAAACAGAAAAATTGCCCAGCAAAATAACTCAGTACAGAACGTTCACTTCTATAATTTTTCCCAAATAAGCTTAGTTTTCTTTGATTGTTTTTATTAGTGGCATTGTTTTCATATTATTAATCATTTGTCACATAATCTTTTTCTCAGTGTCTACAATAATCCTATTACAGACAGTGGGATGGAGGAGTTGGGCATGAATACAGGAGATGCAGAACTTGCAGCTGACCTCAGATTTTGCAATCAAAATGAGGAGGTGCTCTATGAGACAGAGCCATGTATGCTTATGCTTGATGAAGAAATTGTGTGTTTTAGGATGTTAAATTGAGGTAAAATTCTTCTATGTGAAGATTATCGGGGCAATGTTTGCTGGAAATACCTACGTGGTATCTTTAAGACATGAACTGAGCTTCATTAAAGTATTTAGACATGTCATTTGAATGATTCTCTTAACTGGTTTGTCAAAAGACTGAAGTCAAACAGACCAGACCAAAAAGATTGCTCCATTTCTTGCATGGCCTACAAACAGAGCTTTTACTATTTACTTACCATTACAACAGACTACAACAAATTGAAAGGAAGGAGAATTTTAATTCTTTAGCCAATTCATCCAAAATGCAGAGCGTTTTTAGAGTGATAGTTTCTTCTACTATTTCATTAATTCAAAAGGGTACTGAACTCTTTTAGGATGAACCTGGGGAGAAGTTGTGCTATTTATGGGGATTTTCTATTTTTCATGTAAACAAGATGCACAGAGGGAATCAAACTCCATTTGTGATCATGATGTTACTGATACCTACATACCCATACAATTGATGGTACTTTGTAGCACAGGCACTGGTGTCTTCGATATCACAGTCATACTAGAAAGAGTTTTTATGGTCTTCCTGCTCTGTTAGTAATGAACATTTTCAAAGAATTAGGGTTTTGAAAGGAAACAAAATATTCAGTGCGGAAAGCAAACACATTTCACACAGGTACTTGTTTTAATTTCTCTATCTTCTTATGATCGTTGGCAAAAGCAATCTAACTCTGAATCAGTACTGACTCTATGCAGATCACAATACATTCACTCTGGCTCTAGGAATAGACCCCTCTTCTTATTTTAAAGACCCTGAGAGGGGCAGATGTAGCTCAAGAGGGTGAGTGCCTGCCCCCACAAGGGAGGTCCATTTCCAGTGCCTCCTAAAAGTCACAAAAACAAACAACAAGCAAAACAATAAGAAAAAATCAACTCCAGGAAGCTGATGTAGTTCAGTGGTTGAGCACCACATAAGAGGTTCCAGGTTCATTCCCCATGCCCCTGGTACAAAAAAAAAAAAAGAGAAAAAAAGAAATGTAAAGATGCTGAGCCAGAGAGGGTAATAGTTTGCCTGAGATTTCATGAGATTCCATGGCTGGTTAGTCTTAAAGGTAGGATTTCGACCTAACTCTTACCCTTACTCTTTCTATGATGAAATGTTCTTTCTGTTTCTCAAATTACTCATAATTAATGCAAGGAGATTAAAATCCATCCAAAATACAAGCAACAATAAATCATGGTACTGCTTATGTTCTGTGAAATTATACAAAGAGGAGAGGGATTTTGATGCTGAGGTGCTCTGGAAAGTGTCCATTGAAGACTAAAATTTTGAATTCCAAGAATGTTTGAGGTAAATACACTTTACAATAGACCAGCATGCCAGAAAATGTAAGTATTTCACTCCTTCTCACCCACTTGTGGCACCATTAACAATTATTGTACAATTTATTTGCTTTATCATAAGAGCTCTGCCATGAATGGATTAACCATGAAAAAGACAAATATGAAATATATATTGGAATGGGAGAAGTCAATGGGAATTTGGAAACTGGAATCAGCACTGTATCTTGTCTCCATTTAATTCACATCAAAATGAGTAAGCACGTCCTGCTTCTCCATTTCTCTGCATGCTGTCTTAGCAACATAAATACTAATTGGTTGCTATGGTGATCTCAAGCTTGTAACTAAAACTGAGGTATCTAGGTAACAGTGTCTGAAGGTGAAAATGATGAATGTTCCAACTCTGGAGTTTTGTAGGGATATGGTGCTGGAGTATGAAAACTGGCAAATATAGCCTCAGTTCCAAAGGATTGGTAAATTCGTTAATTTTATTCTCATCATTTCTGACTAGATCAATTCATCTACTTACAGAGGCTGGATTGCCTTCATATAAGTTGGTCTCTGAAGTTGACAACTTCCATAAACTTGCAGTCAATGAGAAATACCAGTTATGGGCAGAATTTAGCACTTAATACACTTTTTATTTTATTGCTGAAAAGGGTTCAGCGGCACTCGGATGATTTAAGCCATCAATGAGATGCAGTGGAAACAGCCTAGTAAAATCACAGTTAGTCCGTGCCTGTTCTCCATGACTCATGGGTTTATTAAGGGATCTTATTCTTTAGGGCCCAAAGAATGAACAGCATCCCTCTAAGTCAAGACCCTCACATTTTTATTAGTGGCTGCCACCAATCAGCCACATATTGTGTCATGCAACCTTTTCAAGTCTCCGTTTCCTCATTTATGAAGGGGATGATAACTGGGCCTCCCTTCCAGAGCCGTTATGGGGATTAAGGGTTGAATTATTTTAAAGTACTTTGCAAATACAAGTGTTATATAAATGCTAAATACTAACCTATGGCTTTGATTTCATTAGCTCTTCACATTTGGAGGTTATGAGGAAAGCTCAGTAGTTATAAAGGTTCAACAAAGAAATCTTCCTTGTAAAAACGAAATACATGTGCACAGGCATATGTATGTTTATATATGTACATCTATTGATATATAGTACTTGTATGTTTGCTTCTTGGTTTAGGTAGTGATGACCAGGAGGGTGAGTGGGACTTTTCTATTATCCTAGAGAATTGACAAATGACCTCAAGAGGAATGACAGCATATCATTATGAACTAAATAATTGGCAGGTTAGAAATCTCCTAGGCTTTATTTAGAGCAGGAGAAAGAGGTCTGCTATTCCCATACCATACTTCCTTCCCTCTCTTTCCTATCTTCCCTCAGCCTGGAAGAAAGAGAGAGAGAGAAGGAGGGACTTATCTATGATGTGAAGAAGATTACAGTGTTTCTTCTGCCCCTATGTTAAGTCAAAGGAGAGGGAAGGGCATACATCCATCTCAATGGAACTAAGAAAGTTGCTGAAGGGTCCCAGAGAATCACTTACAGTGGAGCATGAAAGCAAGAGGAGTCTTTCCTTCTTTCTTTTTTTTTCTTTCTTTCTTTTTTTTTAAATTAGGCATCTTTGTGAGTTGGCACCTGATAGTCTGTTCTCTGTGACTATTTGTACAAGGGAGAATAGAATTTTAGGGGATAGAATGAGAGAAGGGGCCTTACTAAGCATCCTGTCACTCTATCATTATATGTGAACATATGAAAGGTAGCCAGATTTGAGCCATCTTGCCAGTAATCAACCCAAAATTCAGGCTGTTGGGCAAGGAGATTCCAGCAGCAAGAGGCTCTGGGGCAACTTCCAAGGACTGAACAGAGGAAGCTTGGTGAGGTTATGTCACACTGGCTCACACAAAGCAGGGGACTACTCATTGAGGAGCTCTGTCAAGATCCCACAAACAGCTCACACTTAAGTAACAGGAGAATGAGTATATGAACGCCTGCTACACAGAGGGCACTGGCAGTCAGTTATTGGCCTAAATGGAGCTAAACCATCACCAACTAGGTCATATATTCCAGCTGTTTTCTGTTTTCTTCTTCCTTCTCTTTACATTTGAGCAGTAGAGACTGAGATGAAGAAGAAGTAGAGGAGATGAGTGTCCAGAAGCAGAACCCTCCATGCTCCCAGTTGTTAAGTCTCTCATCAGTCCCACTCAGGGAGAGTGGGAGGAAATGAGCATTAAAATAGATAGGAAATAGAAAATTTAAGTTGGATGGAACTGGACTTCTGAGACTGTAAATGCTTAGAAGAAAAGTGATCTACCAGAAAGTTGATGGGAATGGTGGGGATGGGATATTTGGATAGCCTGAATGAAGTCAGTGATTGGAAAACTAAATCTGGATTTCTGACCAATTAATAAGCCATGTACATAAATAAAGTTAATATAAGAAGTTTAGAGATTCTTCACACCAAATATATTTGCCAGCATAATTTCTGTCTGCTGTGCAGTTTGATTCTGTGTATACCTAATGGATCTTAAGAAAGAAGCACTACCTTTGTAAGTTTACTGTTTTGAAGCCTTATAATGTGTCCTCAGCTTTTACAAAGAAAGGACTTAAAAGGAAACACACACAGCTATGAGCCTGATTTAAGGGAAAAACTCCAAACAAAAGTTTAGTTCCATTTTTCAAATCAAAATATTCATTATACACAAGGAACAAGCTCATGCTTCATATTCTGAAAAATAATTTGGGCTTCTTAGGACTTATTAAACAAAGTAAGTGATGGGGGAGGAGGGGTACGATGGCATTGGAGTAAACGCACCCACATCATCTCTCCTACAAAAAAACAACTGAGTGGGGGCAAAATCCTGCCTGAGTGAGCTGTTTTGGGAACCCACAAAGCAGGAGGCTTCAGGGTATTGATCTGGAGAGAGCGCAACCAAAAGAATGATTGCTCAACGTAAAACCATGAGTTTCTGGCCCTTGACGCTATAACTGTGGGATGGCTAAGTCCCTTACGCAGGGCAGGAAGCCACGGTGGTCCCTGACCATTGCCAGTCAGTCAGCTGGAAGAGACAAACTCTGAGAGAGGGAGGGTTCTGGTGCAAGGGGGAGAGGGATTCCCCTGAGTGTAGGTTCTATTGTCTGGGCCCCCTTTTTTAACTTTGAAGAGAATACCAGCTGGCTTGAGGAGAAACCAGGAAGAAGGGAAAGGTGAATCTGCTGAGGCAGACTGATTTACCTAACCTCCCTGGGATAGGAAAATTGGTCTGGGAGAAGGTGGAGTCTGGCAATTAACTAGTCCTGTGCAACATATGTAAGGGAGGGGGACAATAGGAAGTGCTTTAAAAGTTTCCAAGACCATATTTAGGGTTCCTGGCAAGGTGTGAGTGCTCTTTCTCAAAGAGACTGAGAGTCATTTTATTCTGTGGTGAGTTAAGTTACCAGGGTCCCATTTGAATTTCAAAAGGGAACTGCCACAGAGGTTATTGCTTCCTGCTGCCCTGGGAGAGAAGGCAGTTAGGAAAAAAAAGAGGGAAGGACAGATTCTTAATTAGCAGTTTACCCAATTGCAAAGAGTCAATCCTGCCCCAGGATTGAAAAGTTAATCAACCCAGGAGGAAGGTTTGGCTCGATGGAAGAATTTCAGCCTTGAATATACAACGTCTCTAGTTCAATTCCCAGCTCCTCTTAGTGTAGTGACCCACTGGGATATTAAACATCTAGCTTATACTTTAGGACAGGGAAAACATAGACATTATCCTTCTATTAGCTTCCCCTGGGCCTCTTATTTTTCCTAAAAAAATATATTACTTCCCCTGGGCCTCTTATTTTTCCTAAAAAAAAAATATTTATATAATTTAACTTAGTTTGCTCACTAAAACCCACTTCAAAATCTGCAGTGAGAAAGCTGCAGGGTAATTGATAAATACCAGCAGCCTGACAAGCTCCACAGGGTCATAAGAGGGAAGTCTGTTTATTCTTAGTGTTTGGCTGACTCCTTGTTTGTGGGTTTGTCTGTTTTGTTTTGTTTTGTTTTGTTTTTGTCTTTCCTTCCTCTTTATCTCCCCACTCTTTTTTTAAAATTAGGTGCTTCCAGCTTGTTTCTTGTTTGCTGTGTTTCCTCTTCCTCAATATTCTTTTTTCTGCATGTACTGATTTTGGCTGTCACCACTATCTTTTTTCTCTCCTACATCTTTCTAACTTCCACCTTCTGTTGTTGCTCTTACATTCCACCTCTCTGTTTAGCCTCCAATTTTTCTGGCTTTTCATTTCTAACACATCTATTCTGTTTTCTATCTTTCATTAACTCTTTCTGTTTGTGTCCTTTCTTTTCTCTTTCCTTCTATCCTCATCACACTGGGATTCTAATTCATACTATATTCTTCTTCAGAGTGAGTTTCCCATTTCATTATAGGTACTTCACTTTTTTATTCCTATAACTCTACACTGCTTAATATTCATTCTCCTATGTCTTACACAGTTTTTTTGCTAATTTTTACTATCAATATTACTATTATGCTTTTTCTTTTCTTACCTCTTTTGCTTTCCCTGGCCCTAATCTTTTTCCTTCAAAGGAATGTAAAACAACAGGTAAATAGAATAAGAAGAACAAAGAGAATACTTAACACACACACACAAACCAGCAACTAAATAAAACCTGAGACTGGAGGGAGAAGCTAATCAACTGACCGAATGCATCAAGATAAAATGAGGACCAGACAGCAACAAAAAATTACAAACCATACCAATAATCAGGGAGATATGGCCCAGTTCAATGAACAAACTAAAAACAAGAGGAGAAGAATATTGAACAACTAATCAAAGCAGCCCAAATAAATATCATGAGTCAGGTTAATGAATTGAAGGAAGAGATTAAGGATATTAAAACACTTGGAGAGCATACTGAAGAAATTCTAAGTACATGCAAAAAGATAACAGATATGATGGTGATGAATGGCACAAACCAAGAAATCAAAAATACACTCTCAGCAAATAACAGCAGATTTGAATAAGCAGAGGAAAAAAATAGTGTTGTGAGAAACAGTACATCTGAAATCAAACAGACAGTCGAATTAATAGATATAAAGATAGAAAAAATCCAGCAGGGACTTAGGGATTTGAATGACAACACAAAACACACAAACATAGACACTATGGGCATCCCATAAGGAGAAGAGAAGAGAAAGGGGAAAGAATTATTTCAGGAAATAATTGCTGAAAACTTCCTAACCCTATTGAGGGAGATAGATGTACATGTCCAGGAAGTGCAATGCACCCCAAACAATATAAATCCCAATAGGCCTACTCCTAGACATGTGTTTGTCAAATTATCCAATGCTCAAGACAAAGAAAAAATACTGAAGGTAGCAAGAGAAAAGAGAACCATCACATACAAGGGAAGCTCAATAAGATTAAATGCTGATTTCTCATCTGAAACTATGGAGGCAAGAAGGCAGTGATATGACATAATGAAGGTACTAAAAGAAAAAATTTCCAGCCAAGAATACTCTATGCAGCAAAGCTGGCATTCAAAAATGATGGAGAGTTCAAAATACTTGCAGATGAAAAGAAACTAAGAGAGTATGCCAATAAGAAACCTGCCCTTCAAGAAATATAAAGGGAGTTCTGCAGGAGGAAAGAAAAAAACAGGAGAGACAAAGTTGGAGGAGAGTATAAGAACAACTAAAAAGACAAAAAGAGAAATAAAAACAACATATGACATACAAAAGTCTTAAAGAAAATATGGCTAATGCATGTAATTCCTTGAGAGTAATAACACTGAATTTTAATGGCTTAAACTCGCCAGCCAAGAAACACAGACTGGCAAAATGGATAAGGAAAAATGACCCATCTATATGCTGTCTTCAAGAAACCCACCTTAGATACAGGGATTCAAGAGGGTTGAAAGTGAATGGCTGGAAAAATGTCTAACAAGCAAATGATAACTAAAAAAGGGCAGGAGTAGCTATACTAATACTGGACAAAATAGATTTTAAATGCAAAACTATTGTGAGAGACAAAGATAGATACTATATATTAGTGAAAGGGGATAATCTTTCAAGAAGAAAGAACAATCATCAACATTTATGTGCCTAACGAGGGCACCTCAAAATGCATGAGGCAAACACTGGCAAAACTCCTTGGAGGAATAGATGCCTCTATGATTATAGTGAGCGACTTTAATATACCATTAGTATCAACAGAGAATCAGTAAAGAAACAAAGACTTTGAATAATATATTAGAGGGTCTGGACCTAATAGACATACACTGAACACTACACCCAAATACAGCAAGATATACATTCTTCTCAAGTGCACAGGGATCATTCTCCAAGATAGACCACATTCTGCGTCACAGAAAAAGTCTTAATGAATTCAGAAAGATTGAAATCATACAAAATAATTTATCTGACCACAGTGGAATGAAGCTGGAAATCTGCAAGGGCCAGAGAACAAGATAAGGCACAAAGATATAGAAATTAAGCAAAACACTCTTAGACAAACTATGGGTCAAGGAGGTAATCTCAAAAGAAATCAGTAAATACCTTGAAGATAATGAAAATAACAGAACATATCAAAACTTATGGGATGCATCAAAAGCTGTACTGAGAGGGAAATTCATAGATATAAATTCATATATTAAAAAAGAAGAAAGAGCTCAAATCGAAGAACCAACTGTACACTTGGAGAAATTTCTAAAACAAACAACAAACTAACCCCAAATGAAGAAGAAAGAAACAAAGAAACAAAGATTAGAACAGAACTAAATGAAATAGAAAATTAGGAAGCACTAGAAAAAACAAACAAAACATAGAGCTGGTTCTTTGAGAAGATCAATAAAAATCAACAAACCCTTAGCTAGACTAACAAAGAAAAAAGAGAGAAGATGCAAATACACAAAATAAGAAATGAGAAAGGGGAGATCACCACTAACCCCACAGAAATAAAGAATATCATAAGAGGATACTTTGAAAAACTATATGCCAACAAGGACAATTTATAGGAAATGTACAAATTCTTGAAAACACATAAGCAGCCTAAATTGATGAATGAAGAAACTGATGATCTCAACAAACCAATAATGAGTAAAGAGATAGAATCAGTAATTAAAAACCTCCCAACTCAGAAGAACCCAGACCAGATGGCTTCACAGGTGAATTCTACCAAACATTCCAGAAAGAACTAAAACCAATCTTGCTTAAACGCTTCCAAAAATTGAAATAGAAGGAACATTGCCTAACTCATTCTAAGATGCCAACATTACCCAAATACCAAAGCCAAACAAAGACACCACAAGAAAGGAAAATTATAGACCAATCTCTCTGATGAACCTAGATGCTAAAATCCTCAACAAAATATTTACTAATCATATTCAACAGCACATTAAATGAATTATACACCGTGACAAAGTGGGTTTCATCCTTGGTATGCAAGGATGGTTCAACATAAGAAAATCAATCAATGTAATAAGCCATATAAACATATTGAAAGAAAAAAAATCACATCTTCATATCTATAGATACAGAAAAAGCATTTAACAAAATACAGCACCATTTCCTGATAAAAACACTGCAAAAGATAAGAATAGAAGGAAACTTCCTGAACATATGAAGAGTACATGTGAAAACCCACAGCTAGCATCATATGCAATGGTGAAATCTTAAAATCTGTCCCTCTAAGATCAGGAACAAGACAAGGATGTTCACTATCAGCCCTCTTATTTGTCATTGTGTTAGAAGTACTTGCTTGAGCACTGATGCAAGAAACAGATATAAAAAGCATCCAAGTTGGAGAGGAAGAAGTAAAAATTTCACTATTTGCAGATGACATGATCCTATATATAGAAAGCCCTGAGAAATCTACAACAAATTTTCTAGAATTTATAAATGAGTTCAGTAAAGTTGCAAGTTATAAGACTAATGCACAAAATTCAGTAGCATCAATAATGAGCAATCAGAGGAGGAACTCAAGAAAAAAATACCATTTACAATAGTAAATTAAAAAAAAAAAATCAAATACCTAGGAATAAATTTACCTAAGGATATAAAATACTTATACACAGAATACTATACAATGCTGTTCAAGGAAATCAAAGAAGTCTTAAGTAAATGGAAGAATATTCACTGTTCATGGATAGGAAGACTAAATATCATTAAGATGTCTATCCTACCCAAACTGATCTGTAGATTTAATGCAATCCCAATAAAAACACAGCAATTCTTTAATGAACTGGAAAAGTTAACTATGAAATTTATTTGGAAGGGAAAGAGGCCCTGAATAACCAAAGACATATTGAAAAAGAAAAATGAAATCGGAGGAATCACACTACCTGACTTAAAACATACTACAAAACTATTGTGGTCAAAACGCCATGGTATTGGCACAAGGATAGACAATTGAGAGGTCTGATATAGATGCTCACATATACACTCATCTGATATTTGACAAGGCCACCAAACCCACTCAACTGGGAGAGAATGGCCTCTTCAACAAATGGTGCTTGGAGAACTGGATATCCATACACAAAAGAATGAGAAAGGAATACCATTTCACGCCTCATACAAAAATCAATTCAAGATGGATCAAAGACCTAAATATAAGAGACAAGATAATAAAGACCTTGGAAGACAATGTAGGAAAGCATCTACAGGACCTTGTAATAGGAAATGGCATCATGAACTTCACACCCAAAGCACGAGCAGTGAAAAAAAGTAGATAAATGGTACCTACTCAAAATTAAAACCTTTGTACCTCAAAGGAGTTTATCAAGAAAATGAAAAGACAGCGCACCCAATGGGAGAAAATATTTGATAATCTTACATATGATAGGAGCCTAATATCCAGCATATATAAAGAAATCCTATATCTCAAACAAAAAGACAAACAACCCATTTGGAAAATGGGCAAGCGATTTGAACAGATGCTTTTCCAAAGAAGAAATACAAGTGGCAAAAAGCACATGAAAAAATGCTCAATATCACTAGCTATTAGGGAAATGCAAATCCAAACTACAATGAGATACCATATTATACTCATTAGACTGGTCGCTATTAAAAAATCAGAGGACTACAAGTGTTGGAGAGGATGTAGGGGAATGATGACCCTCTGCCGTCATGCTGGAGGGCTTAGCCTCGCTCAGGCCCAAGAGTCGGGGGGGGGGGCTCGCTCCTGCCGAACCGCTGGCGGGGGGTACTCCTGAAGGGAGCACCGGTTCTCCAGGCGTGGGGGACGCGCAGTTAGGGAAAAAACCACGGAGACCGCTTGAGCGCAAGAACAGGTCTGCTTTATTGCGGAAGTACACTTGGTTATATAGGGTTGGGTAGAAGGAGGGGTTGGAGCTAGGGCGGGCTACCTACGGGGCGGTAGTGGATAGGTGGAAGTGGGCGGATCGCTATGAGGTAAGCGGTAGCTAAGGAAGGAGGCAGATTGCGTGTTGGCAATGTGGGCGGGACTGGCGGGGAAGACAGCAACGGCTGGAAGGGGAAGATAACAACAGCGGGGAGGAGGAGTGGAGGGAGGCAGTAACAACCCTCATTCACTGCTGGTGGGAATGTAGAAGGATCCAGCCATTTATGGAGGACAGTTTGGTGGTTCATCAAAAAACTAGCTAAGGATTTGCCAAATGACCCAGCAATTTCACTGCTGGGTTTAAACCTAGAAGAATTGAAAATAAGGACATGAACCAAACACAGGCTGATGATGCAACTAGAGAAAGATCTTGAATAAAAGGGAGAAATGGTAAAGATAAATGAGTTTATATAACTAAGAGACTTCAAAGTGAATTGGGGAGTCATCAGAAGGGTTGTGCTTAAGCACATTTCAGCAGGAACTCAGAGACAGTCAAAGTAGTTACAACCCCAGGTAGTGGTTCTCCTGAGGGCGACAGAGATACCCAGGTCCTAACAACATGGCAGATAGCTCTGGATTTCAGTGCCTTGCCTGTGGACCCTAATTCGGAATTTGTGCTCCTGAGTGTGATAGTGCTGGACGCAGATGTGACTTCACTACACATAACTCTTCTATCACTTTTACTGAATCTGTGATTGGTGTTGGGGTTGGTGTGTGCCCAGAAGACTTGAATCTCTGAACTGTACATGTGCCAGCTGGGCCCTGAGCCTCAGGAGACTTGCAACACCTACTTTCCAGTTCATTGGACTTACCCAGGTCCACTAGCAAGGAGGTGAAGATGGTCAACTACCATACCAAGGAACCAAGAGAGTCTACAACTGCAAGCAGGAGAATCCCATCCATCAGCCATGTGGGATCTAAGCTGCCTCTCAATTTAGAGGTGCAGTGGGCATCACTATCCCAGGATCAGGATCCTCAGGATGGAGGAATAAAATATGGATTAGAGTGGATTTACTGGTATTCTACTATAGAATTAGTGTGACTCTGGCAATGGAAGAAATTTTATCAGTGATGTGGAGACAGTGGCCACAGGAATTGCTGAAGGCAGGGAGAAAGAAAAAGAGGTGTGCTATGGGGGCATTTTTGGGACTTGGAGTTGTCCTGAATGATATTGCAGGGGCAGATACAGGGCATTATATATCCTGTCCTAACCCATTGAATGGACTGGGAGAGAGTATAAACTACAACATAAAGTATAATCCATGCTGTGTAGCAGTGCTCCAAAATGTATTCATCAAATGCAATGAATATACCACACTAATGAAAGAAGTTGTTAATGTGGGAGGAGTGAGGGGAGTGGGGAATGCCGTATATGGGAAAGTCTTTTATTTTTTTAATGTAACATTTTGTGTGATCCATGTATCTTAAAAAAATAGATAATAAATAATAAAAAACAAAAAAGAAAAATAAAAAAAAAAGCAACTGATGGTCAGGTTGATACCTCTGTAGATTTAAAGTGAAATATGAAAGGAAAAACCATTAAAGACTGGACCAAAATCAGCAAGTAAGGCAATGTGACAAATCACTAAGTTAGGTATTTATTATTTTTTATTCCTACTGTAATAAAGTGGATATAGTGAACATGGTTGACCAATTATTAGGACTGACACTCATTTTTGAGGTTTAATTAGCGCGATAATCTTCAATCACTGAGAAATAAAACGGCCGGTTATCTGTATCTAAACAAATTAATGGAAATAGATAATGTTGAATACTTAGTGTGTGACAGATGTTTTGTTAAAATATTTACATATATTATGTTATTGAATGCTTTTTTAAAATTCCGTGAAATGGATACTATTTTTCTCATGTCATAGAGGAGGAAACTGAGGGCCTAGAAGATTAAGTGACTCATTCAGAACCCAGGGATGGTAATTGTGACAGGTTTTCTGGTGTGGCTATCTAATTGAAACGACCTTTTGAATTCCCTTGTTGAAGTGCAGATGATTAAAATGGAGACTTTATGTGGCTTTTTCCTAAGGCCAAATGTCTTTAGACATCCCTCACAAATGTATGGCTTATCTCTCTTCCTTAACCCCAAGACAATTGATGCTGCCGAGTAAAATCAAAATCATACATCCAGACAGATTGGGACCACTATAAATTTGTGATCACAGATTCTCATCTGGTCTCTCTATGTTGCCCAAAAGGCCTGACATGACATTTAAAAATAAACTTAAACCTTCCAAAATAAGTTCTTCAAAATCCTTTTTTCCTCTCTAACTTTGGAAGATTCGATCTGTGTATTTGGAAGACTTTTGCAAATGTGCTATTATCTCTTTTTACCAAAATCAGGGAGTTTGAAGAGGGTTATTTAGGAGGGATAAGTATAGAACACTGGGGAACTTCTATGCAGTACTCTCCTAGGACTGCCATTCCGCCCTCTTTTCTGTCATATGTTGTGTGTGAGTAACTTTAATCCCACAGCTTTAATTTGTTATCGTACAGATAGAGATATAGAATACCCATTCAGCTTTCAATCTTTTAAAATAATGTATGTTCATTTGGAGAGTAGACTAAAAACATGTGAGAGCAAGTAAAAATCAGTCAGAAACCAGGTATCCTGAGACAAACAATATTAGGAGTTACAGGGAACAAGCGCTGTTAATGTACCCGCTTTCAGGGAGAGGCACCAGGAGTAATGAAAAGTGGGATCAACAATAAGAGTTACAATAACAAAGACTATAAGTAGAAGAGACACTTTTTGACCTTCTGATTAATACAAATATTAATCAGAATCATAGGAAAAGATAAATGAAATTCATCCTTACCTTTTTTGTATATGTGTTTGTGTGTGTACATGTATACGTGACTTAATGTATGTTTGTCTAAAGACATTTTCAGACTTCGCAGAGTTCTCTCCCAGGTATGTTCTTTCTTAGAAAAAAGGCTGTACCATAGCTCTGGATTTAGTGGCAATAGAGGGGAGAGACAATCTAGAATCTAGGGAGGGGGCAAATAGTGAAAGCAATATCTGAAGCTTTTGAAAAGAACTTGTTATGGGGGGAATTCACCAGTTGAAAGTCTTAATCATGTTATTTTGAACTGTAATTTCTCTTATTGGAAATTTCTTTTCATCATTACAATACATTTCTTTAAAATGATACCATAATTTTAAAAATAGTCACAAAAATGTGTCCCAACCTGTATCTCCCAAGTTTAATCAACAAAGAGTGGCCAAGTTCATCTAGCAATGCCAGGTTTAGAAAATCTAAACAGCTTCTTTACTGCAGACCTTCTCGGGACATTTAAAATGCTAACACAAATTTTGAGTCTTCTGCATGGGAGATGCTGTTTCTCAATATGTATCTTGTTTCTTTATTATTCACTCAGCAAATAAGTATTGAGGGTCTGTTACAAGCTAGTTCCTGCTTTGGGACTGGGGTACAACAGGAAGTAGGACAGATGGATTCTGCCTTATGAAACACATTCTGGTGGTAAAGAAAGACACCTGACCAAAGAGGAAGGGCTGAAAGGACAGCTGGTTATCTTGCTGTATTGTTTCAAGCCAAAGAAAATGTTAACTAGAGAAACATTTGAGCACTGAAGAATGCAATAATTGGCAGAAAGCCAAGCCTCTGCCTACCTTTCTCCTTTCTGATAATTAACCATCATCTCCACACTTTCTCATCTTCTTTGTATTGATCTTTCAGCATATAATGGCCACAAATAGTAAAAGGAAGGCTTAATAACAAACATTAAAATGAATAAATAATTACAGTCACTAATCTTCCTCAACCAACTGATTATTTGTTCAGTGACACTATTACATAAAATGAGGTTTACATAATTTAAAAGGACATCGACATGCAATTTTATAGCATTTTCTCTATTTGTCCTTGCTTCTGAGACTCTTTAGGAAGCAATATAAAGATATGATTATTGCTGCATATGTAGGGAAAGAAGCAATGGTTCTATACAGATGGGGGGTAATGTAACACCCAAATACTTATTTAGAATATTAGATGAAATTTCTACATTTTAAAATTTTCTATTTTCAACCCATATTGTGATGAGTGTGACTGTGACCTCTAACAAGTTACAGTCTTATTACAAGCTACCACATTTGATAATAATGAATCTTTTGTCAATATATAGCTATTTTTGACACCCATCACCTATATATATGTACTTCATCTTTAATGTTGGGTATTTTTTGATATTATAAGAGTAAAATTATTTAAGCAGGAAATCTGTGAGTTTCTATCTCAATAAAAAGCAAATTGCACATGCTGTTCTTGAAGTGTGCTTTAAACAAATACTTTCTACTCATTGCCTTTCATGAATTGTTTGTGTCCTGTGAAGTAGAGCCTGAGAGGGCAGACATGCTGCCCTCTATCTCCCATGTTCAACTTGAACTGATCATGTTTACATGAGCATGATCAAGAAAAAAACTGCTGAACTGCAGACTATCCTCAGAAATGCTTGGTAAGAGACTTTTTTTTTTTAATAATGAGCTTAAAGATCCAAGAGCATGCTTTTGAAATATACATGAAGTAGTCACTAAAAAACCTATGAGCAAATAACAATCAGCATTAAAAATCAATGCACACATTTGTTGAGTACCTATTATGTGTCAGGTACTTTCTCTAGATCCCACATTTCTCTTTTTCTCCTTTTGCATTAGATATGTTTCTCTTTTCCCTTCTTCTGGCCTGCCTCCTTTTATTTTCCATAGTCTGTACTCTCACATAACTCTAGATGAATGGAACAATACATCTTGGCTCTTCTAGTTCCAAATTTACATGACCTTTTAACTAAATCCCATAGCTGAATGTCTTAATTATCCTCATTCTAAGTTCCTGTCAAAGAAAATTGATGGAATAACTCTGGTTGGGGTCCTATTCATAGAGCCCATATCTGGCTAGACTCTGATATCCTGACTCCAATCATGACAGAAGAGGTCTGGTTGGAGATTCTCCCAGGAAAGGGTATAAATTAACTGGAGTCAGCTGGGGTGTTTGGGCCACATGTAAGGTAAAATCTGTTGGCAAATTGACTCTACCATCAGGGAGTAGCGAAGTGGCTTCATCTATTCCAGGCTTCACATCTAGAAACAACAACATGTAGAAGAGGTACTATCTCTTTCATGTAATTCTGTTTTAGGGACAAAGAAAATTTTGTCAAAAAAAAAAAAAAAAAAAAACCACTAGATTTCCTCTCATCTCATTGATGCAGATATGGGTCAGAAGCACATTTTTAAACTCACCATTCACATGGAAATACCATTTACCATGACTGGCTGACAAGTCAGCATATATTCCTGAGCTGAAGGAGGCATTTCACAACTCTTCATAATTTGAAGGAGAGGAAGATACAAACAACATTGGAATTCTTTTAGAACAAGCATCCCAAAATAGGTCTAGTACTCCTTGTCATTACAGCATTAACTTTTCCCCTACTAGGGCTTAATATCAAGGCACTACTTGGTGGATTCTCCTGGTTGACTGAGAGCCATAGAAAATTGGCCTAAGAAGAGATAACTCAAGCTTCATAATGTTACCCTGGGATGCCTAGATTTTATAGTAAATAATAAATAGAATTTACTCTAGATATGTGAATTTTTGGATGAGTATGTTTATGTGCTTATTTAACAACGTAGAGATCTTGGGCAATGCATTGAAAGACTCAGTTGCCAGGTGGGCACATCATATCATTTGCCTAATACCCACCCGCAGACCGTTATTAGGAGGAAGGAGACTTGCAGAATAGTTTGTTTTTTAATCTTTTAAACAATTATTTTAAAAGAAGCTTTAGATTATATAAATGTTACATAAAAACTATAGGAGATTCCCATATGCCCCATCCTTACCCCTCCCACACTTTCCCACATTAACAACATATTTCATTAGCATGGTATATATGTTAAAATTGATGAACACATATTGAAGCTTTGCTACTAACTGTGAATTATCATTTACATTATAGTTTGCACTCTGCCCTGCACAATTTTATAGGTTATGAAAAAATTTATAACAGCCTATACCAATCATTGCAATGTCATGCAGGACAATTCCAATGTCCCAAAAATGTCCCCATGTTACACCTATTCTACCCTCTCCTTCCTCTCAAAATTTCTGGTGGCCAATGCCTCTATATCAGTGATAAAAGTTCTTCCACTGCTAAAATAAGAATACATGTATAATAGAATAATAAGTCTAGTTTAGTCCATTGTTCATTCCCCAGTCTTGAGGATTTTGGGATGGTGATGCCCACTCTGTTTCTAATTGAGAGGAAGCTTAGATCCCATGGGGCAAATGGATGGAACTATGATGCTTGCAAGTTCAGAAACTCTCTTTTCCTTGGGTCGGGTGTTGTCCATCATCATCTCCTTGTTAGTGTTCCTGGGTGAGTGCAATGAACTGGAGAGTAAGTGTTGCAACTATGCTGAGGTTCAGGACTTAACTGGCACATGAAGATACCAAAGATTTAAGTCTTTGAGGCATATATTTAGCAAGTATAGTGTTAAATAAAGATTCAAATAAAAGGGGCAGAAGAGCTGTGTGTAGTAGGGAAATGAGTCTAACTCTGTTGTATTGGGGAGCATAAATCCCAAAGTAAGGCCCACTGACAGGGTGCTGAATTTCTGAGCTTGTCTAGATAACTCTAGAGCCCTCAGAAGTCCCACTGTCTGAGGCACTATTTACCGTGGGTCAATGAGATCCTGCTGAGATGTGCCTAAGTATAACCTCTGGATTGACCTACCAACTCAGTTTGAAATCTCTTAGCTATAAAAACTTATTTTTATTTAATATTTCCCCCTTTTGGTCAAGGTCTTTTTCCAAATGCATTGCTAGTTGGCTCTTGGTAATAATCCCTTGGTGCCAGGGAGGCTTGTCCCCGGAAACCATATCTCATTCTGGGGGAGAAGGTAATGCATTTATATGTTGAGTTTGACTTAGAGAGAAGCTACATTTGAACAAGAAGGAGGCTTTCAGGAGGTAAATTCGTAAACAATATAATATAATATAGCCTGCATAAAATTCAAAATTATCTAATTCTGTATCCAAGTGTACCTAGTCTCTAGAAATCCAAATAAGCAATATAGGCCCTATAGGCTTTGAGTGTTCAGAAAGAATGTAAGACTGAATGTGTATTCAAAGTTGCATCCAGACAGAATGTGGAGGAGATTTTAATTCAAGCTCACCTGAAATGTGGAGGATATGCTAATTCAAGCTCACCTGAAATGTGGGGGATATGCTAATTCAAGCTCACCTGAAATGTGGAAGATATGCTAATTCAAGCTCACCTGAAATGTGGGGGTACTTTAATTCAAAACTTTTCTGGTACTCAGACAAACACTTAACTAACAAGGAAAGTCGTTTTCTTTCATAGAAGCACCATCTAACTCCCCATCCTTATATCTTTTCTGTATAAAAGAGAACCCAAAATTCTATTCGGGGCTTGGTTTTTATTAGGACAGGAGTCCACCAAGTCTGGCCGGTCAAAATAAATCAACTTCCTTCTCAGAGTTCTTGTGTCCTGGGCTTTGATACCACGTACACCCAACTTCTCTACTACAATAATACTAGACTAAGTTTCAATTTCACAAGAAAAGATTCATAAGTACAAGCATTAGTATCAAGGGCCTGGTGTAATGGTTTCTCTTCCTTCACTAGGCACTGCCCATGCACTTGGGGGATTCTTGCTGTCCTATTAAAGAATGTAGCAGGACTCCCCAGGATGGGAATCCAATATTCTTTTGGTTTTTCATGGGTCTCTACCCATGAGACAACACCCCATGAACACTTGAACAATGCCTTAGAGGCATCCCCAAGTGTACTCCTCCCCACATATCTCCCCAGCGGAAGGGTTTTAAAGGTGTGAAGCAGTATTGCACATGTAGGGCATTATCATGTCCCTTTCTCATTAACACTTCAAAATCCATCAGGCATAAACAAAATGTCCACAGGAAAAAAAACAAACCAAACATTTTCATATAAATAAATAAACATATGTAAAAGAATGGTTTGAATAAAAACTGGCTGGCTCGAGATTTGGTCTTATTTTGAAATGAGGTCAGCTTGGTTGGTTTTTGAATTTCTATAGAGAAATTTTGCCTGGCTCTCCGATTTACACAAAGATATTTTAAATGTTGGGAAGAAGAAAAGTCCCTCACAGATAGCAGCAGGAATCACACTGGCAGTGTTAAAGGAAGTAGAGAAACAAATGCAAAATGAGGAGAACAAATACATATTTTCTCTCAGGGTGTTCAAAGAGCAGGATTATAAAGGAGACAAAGGAAGATGGTCCTAGAAGGTGGCTAATATTGCTCCTCCAGAAATAGCAAGGATCCTTGCTGAAAAGGAAAAGAGCTAGGTACAAGAAGGGTGCTCCAGTGATCACAGGGCCAGTGTAGAATAGTGACAAGGACACTGTGCCAAGAATCTGGCCTTGCTATTATAGAGTCTTTTGACTTTGTGGATGGCATTCCCTATCTAGGACTCATGTTTCCTTAGCTGTGAAATAAGACGTTTGGATGCAGATAAGAGAAGTTACAGAGCAAACCTGGTGTATGGCAGAAGGGCCAATCAGGGACTCTGCATGCCTGAAATTCCATGGATACCATTGTTGCTACTTTAATATAGCTGCCTCTGAGGCTTCAACATGCAATGGGGCTGTTGCCCAATGCTCTGGGTTCTGGTTATGCCACAAAAGAAAAGAATTCAGGGATGTGCCAAGTTAATGAGGCCAGCAAATCTGTTGATTGAGAAATGAAAGAAAAGGGATAGTATGCATCCAAGGTATGAGCATGGGCATCCTCCAGGCAGAGAGACACAATGTGGGGCCCTGGGGCAGGCCTTTTTAAGGCCTTTCATCCTTGGCTTCCTCATATGAAGGAGGGAGCTCAGCTATTTCTGTCCTGATTGTTTGCCTTTCTACTTCCACCTTTTAGCTCTCAGGGAACCAATGGGAAGGCTGTTCTATTTGAATATTGGGGCTTCTTTCTAGGGAGCCTAGAGTTTCAAATGGAGCCTTGTGACCAGGGTCTTGGCGAGTTTTTCAGCTGTAACAGCTCCAGCTTTGTTTTCATTCAGCTGCCTTCCCTTTGGAGGTTTCTGGGTTGGGTCCCACAGCTAAGTTTTGACCTTACGACCTTCCCTTATTTCCTATACCAACCTGCTTCAGGGCTCTACACTCCAAATTGTCTTATCAAAAGGAATACAAAAAGAAAAAAAAAGTTGAAGACCAGCAATCTTCTAGAGTGGCCACTGGAGGTTCTGAGTGCAGAGAAAGGGAAAAACAGGAGTAATATGGGAGGCATATTTGGGATATGGAAATTGTCCTGAATGACATTGGAATGACAGAAACAGGCCATTATAAATCTTGTCGTAACCTACAGAATTGTGTGGGAGGGTGTGTAAACTACAATATACTTTAATCAACGCTTGGTGGCAATGCTCCAAAATGTGTTCATCAATCGCAATGAATGTACCTCACTAATGAAGGATGTTGTTAACATGGGAAAATGTGGGAGGTGTGGAGAGTGGGGCATATGGGAATCCCATATATTTTTTGTGACATTTGTATAATCTAAGTATGTTTTTTAAAAAAATAAACAGAATATTGTCAAATCTTAACATAAATGCAAGAGGTCTTTAAATATTTGAACCTTAAGGCAGCTGGAAAAAAAAATAATGCTTTTTTTGTGATTACTGTATTGGAAAATGGGTCTTCAGAAACCCCTGGTGGGATATTTGACATTGCAAAATTATGACCCTGCCCTGAAGAGTATGATTCGGTAGGTCAAGATTGGAGCCCTGCAATCTGTTTAAAAAGATGTCTCCAAGCAATTTTTATGAGCCCCCCAGATGACAACCCAGGACCTGGCGAAAAACATGATTAACATGATTCAACTCTCCAAAAACATGTTTTTATTGATGTTATCCATCATATTACAGCAGAAAGCCATAGTGAACTTTCTTTTTAGAATCCAGGGGTAGGTGACAAAATATTATGTACAGCTTTAGCTATAACCCTATCTACTACACAGAGTTAAACATGATATACTTTTAAAAAATACAATTATTTTAAACAATTGTTTCCTGTAGGATTAGGGGTGATTCTCAAATTGTTTATTTTTATTTATCTCAGCTTCAAGAAATTCTAACAGCAAATTTGAAAAACTCAATCATTGTAACTATTAGATAAGTTTTACTGTGTATTTTGTCTTCCCCCTTCCCTTGAGGCTAATTTTTAATTAGTGCACATTATTATTTCTGATAAGCTTTTTACTATAAATTTCTTTTTTACCTCGATATAAAATATAGGAGAGAGGATGTAAGTACAATGAATTAGAGGAAGAAAAGATCTGTTGGAAAGTGAAGGAGGAAGGAAAGAAGACAGAAAGACAGAAGAGCAAGAAGACAAGAAGGCAGAAAGGAAGATAGGCATGAATTCAGAAACACATCTATTTGGAAAGGAACAGAGCAAGTCATTTTTGGCAAATGTAAGGAGAACTTCATGAATGAGAATCAGAATATGGGATCAGAGGATGCTTCATATTCTAAGGTATGAAATTGTTGACACAGGTTTTCATAATATTTATTGAACGGGCATGCTATGATTTCTCCAGAGAAATCATTTCAGTTAAGAAATACAATATGTTCTCAATCCAGATAAGGCAATGTTCAAGAAACACATAGGTTGCTGTGAATAGAAAAATTGTCTCCTAGAAACTTAACCTTCATTTCCTGTAATGATTTTTAATTAAACCTGGTAGTCGTTTATCAACTAAAATTACTGGGACAAAATAAAAGTATTGCTCTATTCATAAATATTGTATTTATCAGGGAAATAAAAGTTAAAAACCACAGGCTCAAATATACAAGTAATGACCCAAAATGGGCTGATTTGCAGGATGATAGCCTATGGAAACTTTGATAACACTTCCCAGTAATGTAGGTTCCCCAAATCAGTTTTATATAAATATAAAGGTGTGCAATCTACCAATTAATATTAATGTGCTCATTTGCAGATGAATTGAATAACATGACACATTTGGGACTGACCTCATTGACCCCTTTGGTAGTGGTGATTCATTAAATGGTCATTCCTTGAGAAAGCAATATCTGCTTGAACATCTATTAACATTTTGAGACTTAGCTAAGTATTTATTGCTTTCAAGTTGGAATCTGCATTAAGGTTAGCTAAAGATAGGTTTTCATATACAGATGAAATATGTGTGTATGAATATTATAAGTAGAATATAATATACACACACGAGTAGAGCATAGGGCATATAAATAGGGTGACTTGAGCTGAATGAGTAAATTTGGAATTATCCCTCTGAAGTAGAAATGTAGGAGAGTTTGGATCAAAGGTAAGGAAAGTTTTCAAATGAATCATTGATAGTGACTTTGTGCAGGGCTTGAAATCCACTCTGTATTCATCATCCATTCAACACATTTTGGGGTCACACACCACAATCCAGGTACTTTGTTAGGCATTGGTGTAATAATGTAGAGGACAAAACAGGAAAAAATCTCTGTGTCGTGGAGGCAGGCAAATAATTGCCTAGAGTGTCTGGTGGTGAGAAGTGTATTGGGTAAAGGCGGGTAGAGTGATACGAAGGCTGGTTCTGATGGCTGGGTAGCTACTTCAGATAGGGGAGATCAGGTTCGACAGCTCCGGTAAGGTGACATTTGAGCAGATATCTACAGATTGGGAGGGAATGAATAATGTGGATAGAGGAAGAAAGAAAATCCCCAGAAAAAAAGCATTTGGTGAGAAAGCCCTGTGGGAAGAGTATGTTAGGCTTATCCTGAGAAATGGCAAGCAATTCCAGAACTTGGTAGAGAAAGGTGGGCGGTGAAAAGCTTTTATCCCTAGGGCCTCATAGGCCACCTTAAGAACTCGGCATTGTCTCTTCAGATGGTTCTGAGAGGAGCACTGGGCAGTTCTGATGTTTGTGGTTGACTGGTCACTTTGTCTCTTATGTGAAAAATAGATTGTATGGGCCAAAGGAAAATATGCAGAGAGCAATTAGGGAAAGTATTACAATAAAATACTGGTGCTGGGGAAGTATAGAGATAGGGAGACTGGCTGTATCCTGGGTATGTTTTAAATGCTATATATTCGGGAGTCAAATTAAAGATAGAGCGAAAACAAGGGTAATTAGATGAGATGACTCCAAAGTGTTGCCTTTTATTTTATTTTTTTCTCTTGCACCAATTGCTAAATAAAAAATCAAGCTCTTGGACCAAAACTTTTTCCTTTTAAGGCAGGTCTGTTCTAAGTGACAGACAAACAACTTTTCATGTTTCAGGTGAGCCTTATTTTCTTTGTGAAATATCTGGACAATCATTTGGATGCATTGCTACCCAACACAGGAATTCTCATTCACATACTCTTGACAGATATTCAGCCATGCATGCGTTTGACTGAATTAACCAGGTTTTAAAATTGAACAAAGGAACCCTAAATCTTATCCATCTTTTAGCACTTCCCTTAATTAACCTCCTTTCCCTTTTTAGTATCATAAAATACATATACGAAGGGTCATGTTTACATTATTTGTGTGTTTGCACTGTACCAGGTAATTTATCCCATTCACATCTCCTAAAAACACTGGGGAACAGTCCTTATTATCTCCATTTTATTCAGGAGCAAAACAAAGATCACAGAGGCTTCCATCACAGAGAACTTTAAAAATCTTTAGAAAAATGTTTTCCTCAAATAGTATGTGTTTGTGTGTTTGAATTATAAGGCACACATACAAAGTCACGTGAAACAAGTATGAATAGCTTAATGATTTAGCACAATGTGAACACCTGAACAACTACCACACAGGTCAAAAAAGAGAGCCCTATACTCTTTCTGATCAGGTCCCTTTCCTCCCCCATGATAATCATAAGCCTTGTTTACATAGACACTTATTTGCTTTTCATTATCATTTTATCATATAGGCATAGAGCACTAAACACTACAGTTAAATTTTGCCTGCTTATATTTTAATATTTATGTGAATCAAATCTTTCAGCATATGCTATTTTGTGTCTGGCATCTCTGGCTCAACATTAGATTTGCTAGACTCATGTTGTTGAATGTATGAATCTATGCATTTTCTTTGCAGCCTATTATTCAATTGTGTTACTATCATAATGTATTTGTCCATTCTACCAAAACGTCCATTCTACAAAAAACTTTAGCCATTTTTATACTGATTAATACTGCTGCCCAGAGCATTTGCGTATACATGTGTTGATGCCTGGATTTCTTCTGGGTTTATGCCTACAAGTGGAGTTGCCAGGTTGCAGGCATGAGTCTCCAACTTCAGTAGATGATGTCAAACAGTTTGCCAAAGTATTTGTAACAATTTACACTCTCACTAGGACTGTAGGAGAGCTCTATGTACTGCAGAGTCTTGCCAACATTTTATATTGTCACTCTTTTTTAAGTTTAGGTATTCTGTGAAGGCATAGTAATATCTCATTTTTATTTTAGCTCACATTTCACTAAATACTTTTTGTTCTCTTTTGTGAAGAGTCAGTTTAAATTCCTGTTGCTTTTTTTCCCTCTTTTCTTTTGGATTGTTAGTGTTTTTCTTAATGATTTACAGCATATATTCTGGATTTTAAAATAAATTCTAGAAACAGGATCTTTCTCAATTATATTGTCTTCTATACAAATCTTGCCTTTTTGATTTTTAAATAATGTCTTCTGATCAGACTTATCATTTTTCCCCCTTTAAGGTAGTGCTGTTGGAATCCTGCTAAAGAAGGCAGGCGTTATTTCTTTATTAAATGTTTGATAGAATTAACACATGAAGTCACTAGGGTTTTGAGTCTACTATGTGGGTGAATTTTAATTATGGATTCAACTTAAATAGTTTTAGTACTTCTTGTCAATTTCATCTAAATTTTCAAACGTATTGGCATAAATGTCCTTATAAAATACTCATATGATCATTTTAAGGTTTGTGGAATCTATATAAATGTTCCCTGTTTTATTCCTGAGATTGGCTATCAGTGCCTTCTCTCTCTTTTTCTTGATCAGCTTCCCCAGATAATTTATTAAGTTGGACACACACACACACACACACACACACACACACACACACACACGGGTGAAAAATAAAAACAGATTTTTGCTGTCCCCTGAGAGCTTGTACAATTGCAGCTCCCACAATCTACATTTTAGTCGGTACCTCTAGACCTGACAAATGCCCTTAAGGGAAGGAGTCAGTACTAGTTAGTCTTTCTTCTTTAGAGCTCAACCCTGGGGCCTGTTGATTCTGCACTTTCTTACTAACACCCCAATACTTTCAAGCATGTTTGAAAAAAAAAAGTTGAGGTGGTCTAGTTGTCCTCAGTGGAAATACACTTGTTCAAAGCTCATATTTAATTCTAAATCCTTTCATTCCAAAACTTGCTTGCTTTCTCCCTACCACTCTACTAACACCAAGATCAAATCAATACCAATATCCTATTCTTGATAATATTTTGGCTGTTAGTTTTTCTCATTCATTTTAATCCATTTATCTTATCTCCTACTGTATCCCATGTGATTGTGGAGCATATAAGTCTTATTCCCAAGGCCACCTCAAACATCACCCCCACCCCACACACAGAGCACATGGCTATGAATATTGCAGAAAATAACCTTATCGAATAAAAATAGATTGAACTTAATAAGGGGGGCATTTTTAAGGTAATTTCTTGTTATCCAGGCCAAACAATTGCTTCACAATCTGGCTCTCCAACAGCCAACTGATTTTTTATTGTTTGGACACACTTGACAATCCCAGCCAGAGGAAATCCTTCACACTGGTAGGTTGAAAATTCCTTCCAACATAAATCCACAAGCATCCCTCAAAACCATAAGTCTGAACAAACCCGTATAAATGGAGAATTTGGTGTTGGGCAGAGAACCCGATTCTCCCCTGTGATGGTCTTTGTAGCAGCTGTGTAAATATTTTCAGTAAAGAGCAGTCCTAAATGCCCCCCTCTTAATATGCAATCCCTTCTTTATTCATATTATGTGCTTTCTGACTAGGTTTCTAATCTACAGCCTTTGGTTTCTGATGATTATTCGTATCATTGTTATTCCAGACTAAATGCCTTTAAAGTAAATAACCAAGACTTTAAAAATTATAGAGGATAATTCTTATATAACACAATCATCATTATATGAGTCTGTCATTCTACCTTCCCTCCCCCAATCCCTTTCACTCTAATTTCTTTTTGTCTACTTAGTAACATTATTTCTTGCATGTTTATATAGCATGTTCAATATAAATGGTATAATTAGCAGTGGAAAATATTTTGTTGTCTTCCTGTATTTATTTTTGTTCAAAGGATCATGTAAAGTTCTGCTACATTAAAATTTAATTCAAAAGAAAACGAGTTTTGTTCATTTCTCAACTTAATACCCCTTTCTGTTCAGCTTGTATGAATGATAAAATATTATTGGCCTGAGTCTTACTATTTGGTTTCTAGGCATTTGTGTAAACTAGTTAGGGAAAGCAAGTGTTGCTTTGTTAGACTTGTGTTCAAGGAAGTATTGTAGAGATATATTTTATTCAGGGCAACCTGTCACCATGTAGACAGGGACCAATCCATTATTTAGCAGTTAATTTGTTAATCGATTAACCAATTGGTGCAGGGATTTTTTACTCTTAAATTAGGGGGGAAAAAAGGAAAGAAAACAAAAAAACCTGCTCTGTAGGGTAAATTTAAGGAAATTGCATCAGAATTGAAAATGCACTGCTGTTTACAGATCTAGATTGAATCTGACACAGATTGGCAAACAATGAAAAAAGGTTCCCTCGCTTGGAGTATAAACATTTTGAATCTCACTAGTCATGTGTTAGATCTCAGAAAGTAAGTAAACTGAATTGCCATTCTGGGGTGAAGATGGAAGGTGTATGGAGGGTGGGAGAAGCAACCCTATAGTGTCCTGATTTCCTCTCCAAGTTCAGGGAAAAGGTGGGTGGGAGGAAGGTTTTCACTCTCCCCTGTTCTATTAAAGATCTCATGTCCCTGACCTTTCTACCAAGGAAAGTAGAAACAAAGTGGGAAAAGGGCCATGCCTGTGCACATTTTGACACCAGTGGTGTCCATGGTATCTTACAAAAACAACAAATGTGAAAATGACTGCTAAATTTAGTTTATATGGAAGATCAGGTGGTTGTGTTTGTAAAGCAATAAATCAACAGATTACAATTGTTATTAGGAATTTGAGTATTTTAATAGAGAAATATAAGAAAAGCCAAATAATTTTTATGTGGCAAGTTCTTTTTTGTCTCTAGAGTAGTCTGCATTTGTTTTTAAATGTTTTTTTTCAAGTTTATATGAGGGGTGTGTGTGTGTGTGCATGTGTGAGAGAGAGCAAGAGAGTGAGAGAGCAAGAGAACACTCATATGATTATTTTCTCCACTCGTTTATTTTTCCATTAATTCTTACTGATATCATGCATCTTTCACATGCTGTTAGTTCTTTGCCTGCTGATGTAGTTTGAGGGAGTCAAATTTGTGGAATGTTCTGTGGCCTTTCCTCAAGTTTGCAATGTTGTATAATATCAAAGATAAAATATCGAAAGTCGACTCCACAAGAAAAAGAAGAGAACAATAAATTCAGCCATTTGAAATGGAACTCCCCCTGTTCAATCAGCCCATGGTGTTGCGTCAGATGTGCATCTCTGTTTCCATCATTCTTCACCCATTTCCCTCTCTAAAGACAACATGAGGGTGGACGCAGCTTTATTCCTTGAGTTCAGATCCCATTCCCAAAATCACCTGTATGTCGGGGAGTCTTAACAGAAGCATTTCCAGAGATGCAGAAAACAGAGCTCAGCTCTTGCCTAGTCTTAAATTAAGGGGCTCTAAAAAGTGACAAAAGTTACTGAGCTTCTGCTAAGTACCAAGCTCTCTGTTGGACTTCCTATATTCATCATTCCTTTTAGTTCTAAAGATTCTCAGTGCCAAGAACAATCCCTTCACTTGCAGACATACAACCAATCTCTGATAAAGGTAGGAGTGAGTATATTACTTTAGGAAGTATGACTGAGTTGAAAGAGTAGACAAAAAGGTGTCCTGTACGTTTAAAAGACACACACACACACACACTTATTTTGCATAACTTGCTAAGGGCTGGAGTGATTTTAGTTTTCTTGATTTGGCCCTATCAACATTAGCAGCCTCACCTTTGGAAACATTACTGGTCCTAAATCTCAAATGATATTTTTTAAACTTTATTCTCCTGCTCACTGTGTTCCTGAAGCCTGGAATGAATCGGTCTCCCTAACTCTGCCATTTGACTTCTTTCACTGCTTTGTACTGCTTAGGCACCAACGCCTCTGGGAAGTCTCTTTGAATTGCTCCTTACCTGGATCAACTATTCCCTTCTTTCTTTTCCTTCCTCTTGTGCATTTCTATGACGGCTGGCATCATTCTGTAATTTAATTATTGTAGCCTAGGTCTGTTGCCCCTTTTCTCCAATGTCCTTCTCACAACACCAAAAAGATGTTTCTTGAGGCTAGTGGTCCAACTTTTTGTCTTTCCAGCCCCAGCCCCTCTGAGCATCTGAGGTGCAGTAGAGCCAAATGTTCACAAAGAAGAGCAATGAAATTCAGAATTATTTGAAGAATTCCCTTAGATCGGTAAAGAGTACATACTTTTGCGAATTATCTGTTGTGAAAGCCATCCTTTTTCAAAAGTTCAAGCCATCCATTTAATTCTGCTCTTTTCTTTGTAGTGCATGCTCTAATATTCAAATATCTTTAATTGATTTGCATGTCAGTGCAAAGTTGGAAGAAAAAATAAACCACAATACTCTAGATTCTAGAGTCTAGAAGAGAGGTGCTCAAACTTTGACATGTATCAGAATCTCCTGAAGGGGTTGTTAAAGCACAGACTTATGGGCCCTATCCCAGAGATTGTTTCAGGTGGTTGAGGCTAGGGGCCGGGATTAGTATTTCAGATGACACAAGTGACAGTGACCCTGCCGGTCCTGTGACCACACTTTGAGAGCCGTTGCTCTAGAATTAAATTCAGTGCAGTTACAGTCACTGGAGTACATTAGAACCATGTCTGTGTCTCATTCCTAGGCAGAGTTGGGAGGTATCTCTCCATGCCTCACACCCTGGCTTGGTGATGGACTCCACTACTATCTCATTTTATTAGGATGCAATATGGATGAGCTAGGCAGTAGTGAGGAAAGTTCTGGAGTTAGCTAATTATGTTTAACAAAAATAAGGGTCTCCGTCCCAGACTTCCTTTACTTGGGACTTATTCCACCAATCACAATCCACCAGCAGAAGGACTCTTGGTGGTTCTTTTTGTAAATGGACATCATTTCCATGTATGTGATTGACTGGTGCAAGTGTGAACACCTGACTAAAGCTAGACTAATCATTCTCTACAAAAGAATTTGAAATTGACCTAAGAGTCTTCTGTCTCCATGTCACTTTATTTTGAACAATGAAGTCAAAGCCATGGAGCTGTGACCAGCCTTTTTCTAACAGGTAGCCTATTACAGAGCAAGAAAGGTGAGGAAAGCTAATTATAGTGGAGCAGAGAAAAGAAGTGACCAGGGATTAGGAATGGCATTGCAGATTCTAGACCTAGGACATTCTTGGGACCCTACTCTATACCTGCCCTTGTAATCCATGACATAGTCTATGCACTTATAGTGAACTCTGATTTTTTTACTTAATCAGTCAATCTGGTGTGTGTTATCGTTCAATGAAGAAACCTAAATCATATATCATCACAGGATGGTCTTAAGTCATAACATGAATATGCAGTAAAAATTTTTCTTAATTCTCATATTTTGTGATATGAGGACAAATTATCCATTGGCTTTTTTTTTTAATTGACTATTTTGTGAAGGAGCACTCTGTGCTGTTTGTGACTTTTCTTCAAAATTACTTAGGCCGTTCCCCATGACTGTATTCTGTTAGAATTTTTACTGTAATATGTAACATGACTAATGTCCAGCTAAAATAAAATTGATGCCTTATCCCTTATGCTTCACTCTAAGTATATATATACATATATAAACTGAATTTAACTTGAGGACAAAGAGCTGCGACTGGATGGGAAACAATGGCATTCATTTAGAGTAAGAACAGAAAGAGTATAAAAGTTGAAGGGATTTGAAAGGTTATCAAATGGCATTTGGAAAAAGTGGGAGCACGGGCTTACTGGGGAAGTATACAAGAGTCAACCTGAGCCGGCAGCCCAGGGAGGGGTAGGTGACACAGTCCATCTCTCACAGATTGTACCAGACTAGGTTTCCACAACTAAGAGAAGATTCTATGGCCCATTCCATTTGACCTTCAAGCCCAAATCCCTTCTCACTTCCTTTATGAAGTCTTCCTTGACTTTCCTGACAGTGTATTTTGATCACTTTCCCAAATACCTGCAGTAGTTATTGCACATTTCTGCCATTAAGCTAGGGATTATTGCCCTCTCATAGCACTTCTGATATTGTTTACTGCTGGCATTTGGTGTTTTATTTTTGAGCCACTTCTTATTGTCTTCTCAATGAGTCATCAAAGTCTAAAAGTCAAGGTCTCAGTTTCTTGCCCAGTTATATCCTTGTAAACTTCACAGATACTCCTGATAGGGAAGTATAAACACTTGGATTATGAAAGAATTAAAATGATGGAATCTTGGAATTTGGTACTTAAAGTGGGAAGTTATCTATAGGAACATTTCACCTCCAAATTCTTTATTCAATATTTTTTTTACTCTTTGCTGTGATTTGTTTGGCTGAACTGATTAAGAGACATAGTTTGAAAATGGTCAGGGCAATTTTACTGTCCGTTATTTTGAAAAGATGTTAAATTTCTCAAAATACCCAAACTGAATTCTCTTGGGTGTTCTGAATTTAACTCTTTCTATGTGTGTATCTCTGTGTTTATTTGTACACACATATATACACATACAAGATTTTATATGAAAATAATACTCTGAATTTTCTGTATTATTTGTATAATTTGCTCTTTTCCCTAAGGATGTATGAGTGTTGTGTTTATGTATGTGTGTGTCTTTAAATAATTGGTGTATGTTTGTGTATGTGCAAGAGAGAGATGCATTTGGTAGAGTTCAAGTTACATATGTACATAATATCATACACACACATACCTGCCCACACCACACAAAACACACATACATTCTCTCTCATTTTCTAGATCTGTGATCAAGTAGTTTCAAATGTCGTCCAACCATAGATGATGCAGCACAAAAAATACAATTATAATTACCTACAATCAATAGAATCAATTCCACATGGTGAAAAGGACCTATGAAAAATGGTGATTTAAAATAGTCTCACAAACCACAATTACAGAAACATAAAATCTTCCAGGAAAGAAATATTTATTCCAACAACCTGTTTATTACCATAGAGGAAACCTGAATTGTGTTTAATAAACTTTGCATCAAAGTTGAACTTCCCATTTAAAATGGATGGAAAGTAGTTAATCTTTATCCGGTCTTAGCTCCTGAGAAGACAGAAATGACAATATCCATTTTCAGCTAGGGAAACTGAGTCCCACAGAGAACACCCATTAACCTAGAGCCATATTGAGCCAGGAATTGACCTCATTCTTGACTTGGACCCTTGAGGTTTCCGTCAAGGAAAAAGGAAAACCTGCCAGACATCATTAAGCATGATTTCTTCCTCCAAGAGGCTTTCAATCTAAGCTGTATTTTACTTAGAATCCACATGCAGGGAAAAGCAGTGGCTCAGTGCCCTGCTAGAAATGAGCAATAACATTCAAACGAAAATTGGAAGCTGAAGATCTAATCATTAACAACAGATGGTTCAACTTGAATCTGATAAACAAGTTTTGTTGTTTGCTTTTCTTTCCCCTTTACCCACTTGAAGTGTGTGTGAGAGTGCTTGCCTGCAAAAGTGCTGCACCATACGTCAGCAATGAGGTTGGCTCACCTGATGGAAGGAAAGAAAGCTTTTGTGACCAAGGTGGCATCTTCAAGTTGAAACACACTTGGCAGTCTGATGTTGAAAGAAAGTGCTGAGCCTATTTGTTTTTTGTTTGCTGGGTGATTAGTATCTATGCCAGTGTCCTAATGTGCTCTGACAAAACCTCCATAGCCAGTCACACTGCTGTTCTTTGTCTAGGCTCCAGCCAAGGCCCTTGTCTTCCTAAAATTACAAACCCAAGGGGCATTTGTTAGGCTTGTTTTGAATCTGCCCTCCTTTCTCTGTATTCTGTTTTAGAGAAGACATAGAGAATGGCATCTGAAGAGCAGCACCTTAGAGAATGTGATGCACATTAGGACTCTAGATCTGAAAACACCATAGGCATAAAAAGCATGCACATGTGGTCCCCAAATTATGGCTCCTAGGAAGCAGCCAATCACATTTTAGGGTTTTCAACACTATGTATACTGGGTATGTCTTTAAAATCTTCCAGAATGAAATTCCCTTCAAAGCATGTAGCTAAGCAATCCCTAATTTACTTACTTACTTATTTATTTTTTTATTTATTGTGAAGAACTGGGGTCAGAAATTGAACCTGCACCTTGTATATAGAAAGCCAGTGCCAACCAATGAGCTACACCAGCCCCCAAAGTTGTTTTTTGTTTGTTTGCTTGTTTGTTTGTTTTGTTTTTAGGAGGTACCAGGGATTGAACCTGGGACCTTGCACATGGGAGGCAGGAGATCAACCACTTGAATTATACCTTTTTGCCACAATGTTATTTTATGTGCAGTGCATTACTGTGTCCTTAACCTCCAAATGTGTTGGAGGAAGTAAGCAGCAGAAGCAAAATAGCTTTTTTTTTTTAATAAAATGAAAGTATTCAACAGTCACACCCATGTCCAGAAGAACAGTTCTTTATCAGACACTAGTTACTTATCATTCTCCAAAGCTCCCTTAGGTGACAAATCTAAAGAGGCACTTATAGCTTTATTTAGTTAAGCCCACCGCTTACTCTAGTTAGAGTTTCTAAAAATGACCCGGATCTCCTAACAAACTCCCAAGGTACCTACCAGTCAGTCATCTGTAGCCCCATAGGCACCTCTTCTCTCTGTGAAGTCCTTCTCAATTTATTACTCACCCAGAGGGCACCTGGGTTTTTCAAACCCCTCTGCTATACTCTCTCTTTTTATCCCTGGACTTCAGCTCTGATGGTCAGGCATTTATTTACAGAATGTTTTCCCTCCTGTTAACAACAAAGGAATGTGGAGCAGAAGAAATACGAGAATTGAAGCTTTCCCTGTTTAGCCTCAGGATCATCACAAACATGAAATAATATATTTTTGCATTGCCAAAATCAGTTCATCTTAACATACTTTTCCTACTACATTAATCAAAATGGTGTTGGTCTTTTTCATCAGCTTTAGTTACCTTGCAAATACCTACGCCTGCAAAGACAAAATGGGAGGTCTTCTCCTTATGTACATTCAATGAAGGGACTTATTTTCAGGATAGATAGATATCCTCAAAAATTTTATATATAGCTCAAAAAGGAAAATATCCAAAGGGTCAGTAAGCATGTGAAATAAGTCATCAGGAAAATGCAGTTTAAAACCATATTCTTTGAAGGGTTAATGCTAAAAAGACCAACAATACAAAGTGTTGACAAGGATGGGAAGAAAGTAGAAATCTTTTACATTGATGGAGTGAGCATCATTGGTTAGCCATTTTGGAATATTATATAATAGTATCTACCAAAGTGTAACTTGTGCCTTCCCTAACACTGACTAATCCCATTTCTAGGTATATTTTGAAGAGAAATTAGTATTCCTAATGCTTTCCTTTCAGTCATTCCAAGTATAGAATTGTTTGTTTGAAAGTAGAGTGTCAGTACCCAACAACACTGAACTGAGACATTCTTGGGGCATTGGTCTTAAAGAAAGAGTATGGCTTGGTAAGTTGGGCTAAAATATGGAAAAGAAGAAGTGCATTGACATGGACAAAGCCTTCATCCAACCTAAATAACCAAGTCAGGCTCCAGCTTTGATGGGGTAAGTTATGGAATGGTAGACATTCTGGTCCAGTGTCAACAGCCAACAATAATAGAGGGTTCTAGGATGGGCAGTGAGGAGCACATTCCCAGAGTTTCTGCACAGTTTTCAGTACCCCCCAAAAATGTATCCCAAATTTCAGAGAAGTACAGCAGAAACAAATAAAGATCCAGCCCTAGAGAGGAAGAGTTAAGAATATAAAAATAATGTGGATTATTTCAAGTCTCAGTAGCCACTGGCTACTTCATAGCCAAGCTCTGATAGGAGCAGATCACTAGCATGGATTCTAGAATCACAGGCAGAAACACCTGAGGAAGCAGATTGAGTAGCCAGGGTTCACTTGGACAAGCATGAGATGGAGTTCATCCCAGTTTCTTCAGAACCCAGAAGCAGAAATAGCAGACTTTCTTCTATTCTTTCACTAATAGTGAAGAAAAGCTTGTAAAATATAGTCAACTAATTTGGGGATTGGCCAAAACCAGGGCTGCAGGTTGTAGGTTTCCAGAAAGCAGCCTTGGCAGTAAGGGCAAGGGAAGCCAGAAAGTGACTCTGGGAGAATTCTTTTTTCTATCTGCATATAGAAAGTTTATATATATATAAACAAACTATATTATATATATATATATATATATATATATATATATAGTTCATGGCCTAAGAGTTGATCTACTTTTTTGTTTACTGGTGTATGCAACTCCAAATTATTGATTCAAAGCCATGAACCCTTATTGTTTGGATTAAGGTATCAACCAAAACTGTTGGACTATCTTCTAAGTCACAGATGATGCCTATATATGTCACCAATGTCATATATATGAGTTAAGTTTAACTCAACTCCAGAACACAAGCTAGAATACCTTACAAGAGAGAGAAACTCAGTGGGTGGAATTATCTACAGTCTGCATATGTTTGGATTGATCTTGGAATAAATGGTGTTTTGCCAAGTACACTTAAGTTTAATTGCCATATTTGCAAAACTACCTTTTTTTTTAAATTATACTTTGCTAATGTTTGCCACACTTGTCAAATACTTGTTGAGCTATTAGTTGATCAATAACTAAAAACGAAGGGTAAGATAAATGCAACAACATGGATGAAACTTGAAGACATCATGTTGAGTGATATAAACCAGACACAAAAGGAAAAATATTGTATGATCTCACTGATTCGAAACAATTAGAATAAGCAAACTCATAGGGTCAGAATCTAGACTATAGGTTACCAGGGGACAGGCTTCGAATAGAGAATGAGAAGTTAGGTTTAAAATGTACAGAGTTCCTATTTTGAATTATGGATGGTGGTGATAGTAGCACAACTATTGTTGTGAACCCAATTAAAAGCATTGAAATATATATCTGAAAGTGATTAAAAGGGGAACTGTTAGATTGTATGTAAGGTAACTATATATATATATATATATATATTTTTTTTTTTTTTAATCCATTGAACTATACTATACAAAGAGAGAACTCTAAGTTCAATCCTGGACTTTAATTTATAATAGAATTACAAAAATGTGCTATCATCAATTGTAAAAAAATCTTCCAGCCCAATGCAAGTCGTTGGTAAGGTAATACATTTTTGTGGACTCCTGTATTAATGCATGATTGTTCTCTAAACCCACTGCTCTAATTAAGGAGAAGAAAAAGAGATAATGAGAACCATGATAACACACACACAACAAACAAGGGGTACTTGACTGGGGGGGAAGCAAGTGAATTTTTTGTGTGTGTGTTTTCTTCTTTCCTAATAATATCAGTGTATCTAACTTCAACTTTCAATAAAATTAATTTGTATTTTTTTAACAGATCAGCTATTGCATACAACATTGGTGGCTACAGTAAAATGATTCATTACAATAAATTATTTCTTTTGTAGTTATTTAGATAATCTTGATGCTAACTTTTTTTAGTTAGTTTTATTTATATACATTCCTTAGCCACCAAACACTGCCCATCCCCTTCCACTGTAAACTGGTAAACTTTAATCTACTCTCTACCTCTACAGATTTGCTATTTCTTGACATCTCTTGAAAGTGACATCATACAGTATTTGTCTTTATATAGTTTTCAGGATTCTTCCATGTTGCAGCTTATCTCTAAACTTTATTTTTTCTTATGCCCAGATACTATTCCATTGTGTGTATATACCACATTTTGTTTATCTTCTCATTTGCTGTTGAACACTGGGTTGTTTCCACTTTTTGGCTAGTGTTGATAATGCTGCAATAAAAATTGGTGCACAAATTCAAGATTTTGAGATTCTTAAGGAAATGGGACAAGATATTCACAACTCCAACATTAGATGCTAAGAATGATAATGGAAAGCATGAAAGAGCAGTTGTGGCTATTTTATTGTTTCCAACTCTTCCAGTTGTGAATACAACTTGAATAAGCAAAAGATTTATACATTCCTGCTTATAGAGTCTTTGCTACCCCTTTAATGCTGGACTTGGCAATGTATCTAGTTTTGAACAATAAAATGTGAATGGACCTGACATGTACCATATCTGAGCAGAAAATCTGAAAGACACTGCAAGTTACACTACCTTTCTTGATCATGGAATAAAGAAGCCCCTCAGAATCAATCAGGACATCAATAACCTATGCCAAGGGCCTGCTTGCTGATACATAATTTGTAGGAAATAGACTTTGTTGTTGAAAGCTATCGGGATTTTACAGAGTTAATGAACAGATTCCATTTCTCAATTGAATGGGCAAGTAATATGTGAACTGTGTCACCAGTTGAATGCTTAGGTAAACCCAAAGATGTATTTCTCTGTGTTATATTTTATGGATCTGACTACATTTCAATGGACCTCTCCTACTTGTAGCAGGTTCAGGAAAGGGTCTCTGGTATCTGAATGTGCCAGAGAGTATGACCAGAATATTGAACCAGGTCATCTACAGGCTCAATGCCTGGAAAAACAAAGATCAAGTAGGACCCAGGTTTTTCTTTTCATTGATGACTTAAGATATGCTGCATTTTTTCAATTTGTTTTGAGCTGAAACTTTCTTTCATCATAGTCATATAAAAACAGTACCAGGAAAGGACCAGGGCACCATTACTCTTTGTTGATTAATATATCAAGTTGAAAAGAAAAATAGAAAAATCCTTTAATTATGGAATGCAAACTATTTTTTAGTCTGATAGGTAAGAGTTTGGTCAAGATCACCAGTAGGAGCTGTGGAAACACCACCATGGAACCACTATAAACTGAATGGCCTGGGCTACTGAATCTGCCACTGACAAGAGAAATGGTATCACCATAATTGGCCTGTATTGCTCAGGTTTACTCATGGGACTGTGGAGATATGATCAGCCTTCCCTGAAGCACGTAAGCTATTTAGATGACAGAACGGTATTGGGGTTCTGTTAGTATAGAAAAGATAGATGCTGGCTAGGCAACCAAGAGGTTCCACTCTACAGGAAGAACATCAAATTGGTGTGGTAATAATTTCTACTTTCTTTCCCCAAAGTTCTCTTGTTGGTATTTAGAGTAAATTGCATTCATAAATGAAACATAAACTCATCTCTTTACTATCCCTTGAGTTGTCTACATTTCCACCCCTTCATAATTATAATGTTCCTTCTCCTAGAGATGACCTCCTCTAACTCATCTTATTAAAGCATCACATCTCCTTCCAGGCTTGGTTTCCTCCTTGAAATCTGTCCTGGTCAATTCAGCACTCAGTGATCTCATCTTGATGTCAAACCTACTAATTTATTCTCCTGTGACATAATCATGTGTTCTAAGCCTTGCATTCCATATCTCACTAAACTCTTGGACTTCTGAGAGAAGGGACCATGTCTTTCACATATTAACTATGTTTTATAACCTTAAACTACACATAGGGTCTATAGTAATTTTTACATTTTTCTCAGTATATATTGAATAACTCCCTGGGTTTTTTGAGGGGTTATTATCAGTGCCATATATTGTTTTAAAAAGCCAGTCCTGATGAACAGAATTTGAAAGCAAACATGATTACCTTACTTCCCCTTAGAAGGATTGAAGTAGCAATAACCCATTCATAGATGAGGTTTTTACTTATGTCAAAGGAGTTATCCTAAGACTCACAGAAGTCTAGTTCTTTCTAGAACTTGAGTGAAGTTTAAATCAAGGATAAAGGTCCACAGCTTGGGCGCTGTGATTTGAAAGTCTAACAGGGTCTCCTTACTGAGCTTTATCCTTTTGCCAAATCCTTATGGACCACAGTGATTCCGGAAGTCATGGAAAACCCTGCAATTACAGAGTGAACAAAAACAAAGAAACAAAAAGAGATACATTTTTTTGGATTAATTAATACATGAGGCAAGGATCAACTCATTGTACTTCACTCATTCATTAGTCAAATATTTATTGAACACATTTCTGATTTGAAAAATAAGTGAACAATATTCTAAATCTTTTTCTATTTAGCTGTAAGTAATCCCTCTCCCAAGATCACACAGAGAAATCAGAGCCCATATTTCAGATTTAATAGTCAATGTTTTTAACCACTTTGCCTCCATGGGGGCCCCTTGTCACTTTAGTTTCTCTTCATCTCTTCTAAGGATCTGTGCCTTGCATATTCACGGTGGCTGGTGGGAAAGCAGGCTGAGACTGGGGACTTCAGCAAAAGTAATTGTCCCTTGCATCCTACCTCCACCCCTTTCACCACTACTCACTGGATGGAGTCTCTTGCCTGATTTCATTAGCTAATGTGCTCCAGGCATTGCAGCCTTTGCCATTCTTCTCCTGAGTCCTGTGCTTTACCCATTTGTCTACCCCTACCTGTGGCCACCTAAGTGTACCAGGCACTGTTTGAATCAAGTGACCGAGTCTGGGGGGATACTGTAGTGAGTTTTGAGTCTATTTCCCATATAAATTTGGTATAATTGATCTTGGAAAAGGCAATTAGGTGCTGTAAATATTCTTTTCAATTAAACATTTAATCAGAACAGAAACAAAGAATGCAATAAATGTATCAATTAAAAATTTTTTTCTCCATGCAGAAAACCAAAAAGAATGCTGGATTTTCCCCTAGAAATGAGAAATTGTCAGTAAGAATGAAATAGAACGTAAGAAATATTTTAGTTAATTTGTCAACCTAATAATAGATATGCCTGTATTACTCTGTTACAAATCAATTATAACAATCATGAAACTTTATAGGAGTTTACTTTCATTTAATTAGTTGTATCATTATGTGCTGAAATTATTAATGCATCAAACTATAAATGATGAAATAAGGTTAAACTACAGCTCCCCAAACATGTATATTTTATGATGTGGGGAAAAATTACAGCAAAATATCATAAATTATGTAAATAATAATCTAAAATGTTGGATTTATTAGAATTCATTTTTGGTTGAGGAGAGTGTAGAAAAGAAAAAATAACATTCTAAGAGGATTTCTTCCCTACCTCCCCACTCCTACTATTTAACAGACATTTGTGTTATAGATGGTCAGAACTGAAAGTTCCCAGGCAGTACTAATTTACCTTCAGTGTTTTCTTGATAAGGACACAGGCCTTCCAGGAGTGAAATGATTTGTGTGAGGTCAGCCCAGCATCTAGTTTATTAGAGAACTTGAATTAGAAGCCTTATTTTATGACCACTCAGAAAAGGCTGGACTCTTCAACTTCATAATGTTTCCTCCCATTCTCTGGCAATAATTATGAAACATGCATTACTCTTCGATTCTCAGAAATTTCCCCCTATGGCTGATACAGTTTACTTGATCTGTGAGAACATAGCAAAAAATAAAAGTTGCATTGAGTCACAGGGAAATAAAAATCTTAACCTATTCTGTGTTACTAAATACCGCTGATACTTTGGATGTTAAAGGGTGATAATTTAAACAAAATTGACATTGTGCTGGTTTTATGGATTTCTAATGTGTTTCATCTTGGGTACATCGGGCATATTGCTGCCTGAGCTTCTTCTGCATTTAATACTAAGGTCTGGAAATTTACACAAATCTAAAGCTGCAGGCCTGCTGCAGACCCCTTCAAAATGCAGGCACCAATACTGTTTCTTCCATCTTCACTTTATTTGCTGAGTAAAATACTACATCTTCCGGAAAGAAAAAAAAATGTGTTTAAAAAATTGAGTTAATACACTTTCAGTCTTTTCATTGGTAATTTAACAAGTGATTTTTTTTCTTAATTTTTGGGCATTTTGACTAAATCTCTCTTTCTGTACTTGCAACTTGAAAAAAAAAAAAAAGGCCTAACTTGTGTGGAATTAAGACTTGCTCTATGGAATGTCACATTTGGAAAAACAAAAACACAAACAAGAAAACATAAACCCTATCACCCCTAAAACAAAAACAAGAAATAAAACTCCAAAAGCCTAGTACGAGTGAAATTGAAGAGCAACATGGAACTTGTTCTCTCTTGGATCACTTGACTATCTTGCCCATTGAATGTATCACAATTTTTTTAGAAGAAATAAAGAAAATTACTTTTCTTTTTTCCACCTTGACAGGTTGGTGTGGAAAAGTCTATAAACATACCGGTGTGTATTTCTCCATCTCTGTCATCATTTCTCTCTTTCGCTAGCTCTCTGTCCTAATTTCTATCTTCTAGAAAAGCTCATTTTTCTGCCAGAAGATACACTGTAAAAGTGTGTCTGTATTTGGGGTTCTATGTATGTAGAAAATGGTCATGTTTTAGGAACTCCAAAACCAGGAATATGTTTGATTATTGTTTTATTCTTCATTAATTTTATTTGCATTAAAATTCCTCAAAGTACATAAACATTAAGTCTGAGTTATACTTTCAATTATTGTAAATAATGGAAGGAATAAAAATACACATGTATACAGATTAGCATTAATTTGTGATTATCTGGATGGAAAGGACATTTTTATACCCTGGCCTTTATAGGGCACTTGCATCCTGCATTGCACATGAAGGGCCAGCAACATGTAAATACATGTCAGCATGCTACAGATGCCTTAGCAAGGTCATAAGAAAAGCCAGCATGTTGTAGGTCCATAATGCCTCATCTTTTTGGGGCCTTTGATTTTTAGAAACAAATGTGAATTTTAACTGCAACACATACTGACATGACTTATTTAGTTACCGTTTAAAAAATAATATCCTGCCTTGGATATTTTGATAGTTTACTGGGAAAAAAATGGGGCAGCATATTTTAAATTGGAGTTGACTTCGGAAATTCTGAAACCTATAGTCACTAATTTTATGTGTCTATAAACGAACATTTATGTAGACATAAATTGGTTCCACTAAAGATTTTTGTGGAAGTAACAAAAACAGAGAAAGATAAAACAAATAAAAATAAAAAGGGTAGTTGGGGAAAAGGAAAAGAAAAGTTTACATGGAATGACCTTCAATGTTTGTGCAGGTGATTGGCAGATATCTCTCTAAAGTACCTTGCTTTCACATATTCCCTAGGAGTCTGTCCTGCGTCAGATGCTCACATTGCCAGAGTGGGTTATATCATTGGATAGAGACCCATATAATGAGAGTGAAGGTATACCCTAAATCCTGGGGAGGACTGATGCCATCAAATAGAGGGAACTGTATCTCTCAAGAGAAATGGTGGCTCCCAGGGCATTAGGGCAGTTGAGCATGTCAAGCTCTCAACACTGTTGCAAGTATCTCTGAACATGGCTCTTCAAGCAATGAAGATTGACTGTCACTGTGCGCCCTAAGGGGAGGGGGAAATAGGTATTGAATAGATGAAACCAATGTAACTGTGTGGGCAATAGAAGTGTTTCACAAGAGTATGCAAGGATGGATATAAGACATGTAAAATTACACCAAAAATATATAGGGGCTGATAGATTAAAATGTAAATCATAATGTAAAACATAAGATAACTAAAAATTTAGAAAATTGTATAGTCTAAAGTATAAACCACAATGTAAACACAAATGTTACCTTGTTTGAAAGCTATTGTCTCAATATCTGTACATCAGTTTCAGTAAATATGGTATGAATATGTTAAAAGATTATTGCTGTGGAAGGGAAAAAGGTTTTATGATGGATATGTAGGAGTACTGTATATTGAATATATGAATTACTGTGATCTAAAACTCTTGTGAAGATAAGCGTAATAATTAGAAAAAAGAAAAGAAAAAGATAGGAGGTTGAATTTTTCAAAATTAATATGTATTCTATTTCTAACCTTTAAACTCATCGCTATATTCCATTTTGCTATTAAGGGAACCTGGCAGTATATTTGGGCTTCACTTTTCAGGAAGTTTTGGATCACAGAGAGGTCCAGCAATGGCAGCAGAGGAATACTGGTGTAGGATGTTATTGACAAGGGACACATGGTTGGCAGGGTGTTCTCCAGGGCATATATCCAGGGTACATAAAAATGTTTGGATATTTTCATAGTGGAAACAATTAAAAACAACAGTTGAGGGAGTGCTGAGTTCATAGTCAGGGAGCTCTATCACAGTCCCTAAAGGAACAGCAACAATCCCCCAAGTGCAATGGCAAAGACCAAAAAAGAATGAAGGTCCAACAATGAGCTCCCGATACTAATGACTATGCTTGTGACCCTGTGCACCTGAAATAAGAACAAGGTGTAGAGCAGCAGTGTGCCTAAGAGTTACCTCCTGAGAGCCTCCATGTTGATCAAATGTGGCCAGTCTTGAAGCCAAACTCAGCATGTAAATTCATTGCCTTCCCTCCAGCATGGGACATGACTCTGGGGGATGAGCCTCCCTGGCACCGAGGGATTACTACCAAGTACCAGCTGATGATGTAACTAGAAAATGACCTTGAATAAAAGGGTCAACTCGGACCAGCAGAATATCTCTGTCTCCATATAATAACAGGAGTTAAAAATGCTTTTTGACCAAAAGCAAGGGGGAAATGGAAAGGAGAAATGAGTTTATATGGCTATGAGTCTCTAAAAAAGAGCCGGGAGGTTATCAGAGGGTTTGCCCTTATGCACACCTGAGCAGAGTCCCAGAGACAGATAAAGTAGATACAACTCCATGTATTGGTTCTTCTGAGGGCTACAGAGACCCACAGGTTCTATGGTCATGGCAGATGGAGTTCACTGCCATGTCAGTTGGCCCTTCTTTGGAGTTGGTGTTTCTGTGTGATGGAGCTGGACTCAGATGTGATCTCTTTTCACAAGCCTTTCCTGTTACTTTACCAGAATTGTAGTTGGTGCTGGGGTTTAATATATACCCAGGAGATCTGAATACCTGGACAGACCATATGATAGCTAGGCCCTGAGCCTCAACAGACTTCAGCTCCTACACTCTGGTTTATTGGACTTGCCCCACTCAGCTAACATGGAGTTGAAGAAGGTCAACCACCACACCATGGAGCCAAGAGTGCCTACAACTGAAAGCAGGAGGATTGCATCCAGTAACCATGTGGAATCTAAGCCTCCTCTTGACATAGATGTGGAGTGGACACACCCAATCTAAAGTTCACAGGATGGAGGAATAGAGTATGGATTAGAGTGGATTTACTGATATTCTATTCATGAACTATTGTGATTAGTAATCGAAGAAAATGTGGCATTGGTGTGGAGAAAGTGGCCATGGTGGCTGCTGGGTGTGGGGAATGGGAGGAATGAGATGTGGAAGTGTTTTCGGGACTTGGAGTTGTCCTGGGTGGTGCTGCAGGGACAATTACTGGACATTGTAGATCCCCCCAGGGCCCACTGGATGGAACGTGGGAAGAGTGTGAGCTATGATGTGGACCATTGACCATGAGGTGCAGCAATGCTCAGAGATGTATTCATCAAATGCAATGAATGTCTCATGATGATAGAGGAGATTGTTGCTATGGGGGGAGAAGTGGGGTGAGGGGGGTGTAGGGTATATGGGGAACTCATATTTTTTGAATGTAATATTTAAAAAATGAATAAAGACCAAAAAATAAAGTACCTTGCAGTTTAAGCAATCTGATAATATAGGTTTAGTGCCTAAAAAGCTATCATTTTAAAATACAATTTTAAAAATAAAAATAAACAAATAATAATCAAACGTACATAGCAAAAACATTTTCTTTTACCAAATCTAAGGACTTTTAAGTGCCTAAAAAAAAATCATTTTAAAATACATTTTAAAATTAAATTTTAAAAATAAAAATAGATTTGTAAATTGCAAAAATATTTTCTTTTGCCAATTATCTCTTCATTACCAAATGGACTGGATATTTTGATTGTCTTGACCTATCAGAGTACCTCAAAGAACCAGTGTTTCTCTGTGGTTAGGCAGGGTTTACTTGAAGGCAATCACTCCATTCTTCTGATGTATGAACATAGCAGTTCCTCTTTTGTGGATCATTATGAAATTTTAGGGGGGAAAGAAGCAAAACAAAACTATAAACTGTAAGATAAAGTTCGAAAAGAGGAAACAAGAAAACTTGAGGAAGCAGTAAGTTAACTTCCTTGTATGACATCTCAAAGATTCTCTCCATTTTCTGGTTGTATTTGTCTTAAAAAAAAAAAAAAGAAAGAAAGAAAAGAAAAAGACCAAAGCTAAACCATGAGTATGAGAATATAGAATATAGTACCTCAGAGTAAAGTTGGTTGAATTATGTATGGCAAATAAAAATTTCTTAATCGTAATCTCATTTCTGCGGGTATGAATCCATTGTAAATATGAACTTTGAAGATATTTTTAGTTAAGGTGTGACCAACTGAATCAATATGGGTCTTAAGCCTATTCCTGGAGGCTTTATGGAGAGAGAGTCACAGGGAAGAGCCAGTAGGTACCGGAAGAGAAAGGAGACGCACACAGTCAGGAGCATCGCCTTGGACCTGGAAAGCCAGGGACTTAAGGAAACATCTCTGGCATCCAGCACCAGAACACCACGGTCTTTGGGAGAAAAGACATTGGCTTGCTGATGCCTCCACTTTGGACTTCTCCTAGCCTCAAAACTGTCAGTCGAAAAATTACTGTTGTTTTATTGTATGGTATTTGTGATATCAACCTAGAAAATCTAAGACACATAGACTCTTGTAAGCTTACATTTTCATTTTAATTTACTCATTAGTCAGCCTAACACTCATAGGTAATTACCAATTATCAATCTTTCTCTTTGGTAAATATCCTCATATTCTCTGCGTCTTCATTTTTATATATGTAAATGTGGGTTTATAGAAGCAACTGAATTTCCTTCCAAGAATAATACCAAGCAATTCAAAAGAACAAATATAGCTGTAAAAGTAGATTCATCAATTCATGTGGTCACAGTCTGATTGGAGAAGTTGGTACTCTGGAAACTGGGAACCCATTATTTAGAATTTGTCATATTTAAATTTTTTTTTTATTTTTTTATTTTTAAATTTTTAATTCATTTTTTAAAAATATTACATTCAAAAAATATGAGGTCCCATTCAACCCCACCGCCCCCACCCCACCACTCCCCCCACAGCAACACTCTCTCCCATCATCATAACACATCCATTGCATTTGGTAAGTATATCTCTGGGCATCGCTGCACCTCATGGTCAATGGTCCACATCATAGCCCATACTCTCCCACGTTCCATCCAGTGGGCACTGGGAGGATCTACAATGTCCGGTAATTATCCCTGAAGCACCACCCAGGACAACTCCAAGTCCCGAAAACGCCTCCACATCTCATCTCTTCCTCCCATTCCCCGCACCCAGCAGCCACCATGGCCACTTTTCCCACACCAATGCCACATTTTCTCTGTGGATCTTGGATTGGTTGTGTCCATTGCACATCTATGTCAAGAGGAGGCTTAGATTCCACATGGATACTGGATGCAATCCTCCTGCTTTCAGTTGTAGGCACTCTAGGCTCCATTTGGATGAGAATTTGAGAGAGCATTTTTTCTTTATGTTTAGTGTAATCAAGAGTAAGAAAAAACTGGTTCATAACGCATTTTAAGGGGCACTTGAGAATTACTGGCATATAAAAATTTGGTATACTAATTATATATACTCTGTTCTTAGCTTTTCCATTTAGTCAGTAAATATTTGTTGGGCAAATAGAAGGTTCAAAGCACTCTGCTTAGGGCTAAAGACAAGGAAATAAAAAAGATAAAGTCTGTACCCACAATAAGTTTACAGTCTCATGTAAACATGCTCTTTAAACAAATAAGTAGGTTACTATTATTCAATTATGCTTGGGATAATATGGAGGAAATGCAGGATACTATGAAAGTGAATAATGGAAGGTTGTGATAAATTCAGGGCTTTAGGGAAAGCTCTGAGTAAATAATATTAAAGCAGAATAATAGAACATCTCTTCATCAAGGGAGGACCTCAATATGGGTTTTGTCATTCTCTTCTAGAATTGTAAGAGGTAGTTTTCTATTCTGGTGTAGTCAGGGGGGTAGGAGGGCAAGAGTCAGCACCACCCTGTTTTCCCAGGTCCCCCCCTAGATGCTTCTCTATCAGCCCAGTGAGAAGGGAAAAATAAAATTTTACTTCTATTTTCATTACTCTCCAGACTCCACTCCTTGAGGACAGAAACTGTATTTTGTACAACATGCATTCCCCAAAGTGCTGGTTTCAGAGCCTTGTACATAAGAGATACTTGTTCAATAATTACTGAACGAATGGTTCTTCCTATAGATTTTGGAAAAGATTGTTTTCTGAATCATTCAAGACAGAACTATCAGACTCCAAGAAATCTCTTGAGAATAAGAGTTCTATAAACACTTGCAAGGAGAATGTGAATAGACAAAACCTCTTGAGATGATTATGATCTCATCCATCTGAGTTTAATAATTGAGAATATTCTATGGCTTGTTTTGTTATGTGCACCTGTTGTTTGATGTGTGTTGCTCTCTCCAACTAGACTACATGTATTTCAAGTTCTGGGATCATGTCTACTTTGGGAATCCATCATTGCTTTTTAACACATGACCACCTATTTGTACATTTGTTGATTTGTAAGCAGGGAGATGCTGGGGAGGAGACTTCCGTGGTCCTTAACAAATCAGTTTTGTTCATCTATTTTTGTACCCCCTTTTTTGTCTTGATCATGTAAAATAAGAAATAAATTACCGGAAGGTTGCTATGTCTTTGTAATGAGCCTGACAAAAGCCGAGCTATGTCTGTCCTGGATGTTCATTTGCTAGTTTAAAATCAGCAAGCTCTCAGTTGCGAATGTCATGAATATGCATGAGTGGCTCAACTGTTGCTCTTACCTCACTTTTTTCCTGGTGGGTGACTCCTGAGAGCAGCCGCCTTCCAAAGCCTTTTGAGTAGTGGGAAGGGGTGCTTTGTTATTTTGCTTTGTCAGATACCAGGATGTTTTTAAAAATGGCTCTCAGGAAAATAATCAGTCTGTGTATCTGTCTGTCTGTCTGCCTCTCCTCCTTTACTTCTTTCAACTCCTCTCCAACCTCCCCTATAAGCACACACTGACTCTTTTTTTTTTTAAGAAGCAAAAATGTGAGAATGGGAGATAGGAATTTGCACTGGCAGATTTTTGAAAGAATACGTTTCACTGCTTTCTCTCTTTCTACACTCCAAAGACATCCCACATACACAGATGTGACAACTTTTTTTAAAGCTAATTTGAGCGAATGCCTGTCTGGCGACTTACTCTGGGAATAGTTACACTTGCCCAAACTGAAGTTCTGCCTTTGTAGAGGTGACACTGACAGCATGTTATTACTGCAAACTCAGAAAAGAGGCACCAGGAGAAGGCAAAAGAAAAATAAAAGACATGAAAATGAAGTACACATGGTAGTGTTTATGAGGATCTTTGTTAATGGGATTGGAACAGAGGTGTTCACCCAAATGTGACTTTGCTTTTGTAAAAATAGCTGTTTAGGAGACATCTGGTTTTGGCTGGATTAGTTTTTGAACTTCTTTGTTTCCCTTAATAAAGACCTTCTTCCAATGTAGTGAAAAGGAAGCAAAAATAGGGGTCTCCATTAAAGGTATGAAGGGACTTCCTATTGCCAAATTTATTTTTCTACTTTTTATTTTCTACTTACTATATAATTATTTGTATCTAATTTCTTGTGATATTCTTTTAAAATTGATGTTGCACAACCAAATTTGTGGAATGTCAGTATTATGGATTGAATTGTGTCCCCCAAAAGTTTGTTGAAATTCCAGTGACTTAGAACATGCCTTTACTTGGAAATAGGTTATTTAACAATGTGATTAGTTAAAATGAAGCCAACCTGGATTAGCGTGGGCCACAATTCAGTGAATGATGGCCTCATAAGAAGAGGAATTTGAACACATGACAGACAGGAAAAAGGTAATGTGAAGATGGAATGATATATCTACAAGCCAAGGAATGCCAAAGATTGCCAACAGACACCGGAAACTAGAAGAGGCAAGGGAAGATTCTTCCCTACAGGCTTCAGATGGAGCATAACCCTTCCGTCACCTTGATTTCAGACTTTCTAGCCTCTAGAACTGTGAGACAATACTTTTCTGTTGTTTTAAGTCTCATAGTTTGTGGAACTTTGTTAGACAGCTCCATGAAACTAAAATCATCAGTTAATAAAGTTTTTGTGAAACTGATTAAGACAGGTGAGGGTATTTGTGAAGGGCAAAGAAAGTAACCTTTCCATTCTCTGGGGTATACATACCAGTTTCATATCATTCTTTTCTGTGGAACATTGGACTATTGCAATCCTTTCTTCAGTACAATCCCTTGTCTGCATTTTCCCTTCCCTTCTTTCCTTCATCTCTTTGTGTTCATCCTTTAATCAATTCAGCTTGTATTTATATTTTTACTTATTTAATGCATTGGGGGATATAGGGCATGCATAATGCATTTGTGGCGAACATAAAGAATATTATATGCTGCTCTTGCCCTCAGGAGTTTGCTGCTATTTGAGAAGACATGATATATATGCATGAAATATTGAATAAAGATTCAAGATTTGAATGGCAATATAGGAATATAAATCAGATGAGCAATAAGTATTGCCAGTTTTTAGTTGAGAGATCACTGACAACTATGGTCAGAAAAAGTTTTGTTAGGTTCTTTTGCTCTTCTGGAATACAAGATGTTTGTATCACTTCCAGATTTTTTTTATAATATCTTACCTGTCTATTTTTCCAAATGTTTTCCAACTAGTTCTCAGCTTTCAAAGTTTTGATTAAAGACCTCAGTTCTCTATGAAGAATTCTGTAGTTTTTTTAGTCTACTAGCATCTCCTTTTTCCCTGAGTTCCTCTACATCTTACTTCTACCACACACTGGAATGGATACCACACTATCTAATTTGGACTTTGCTTCTCAAGTTTCATCTCACCTTTTCTTTTAAAAGTCATATTGTTTTGAGAAAAGGGCTCCATTTTGTGCTCCATGTACTGCTCATAGCACAAACACATTGTCTGGCCCACTCATGTTGTTTAATAAGTAGTTACTGAATTGTTTTATAGCCTAGAGATCTTGTACAAATTTCTGTCTTTGACAATATCCAAGGTCTCCTTCAAGTCTAATATACAATAAGGTTTATTTTTGTGACTTGAAGCCAAATCATTCTTAAGCATCACAAACACCTCCTGTTAGTAACAATCACATTAGAAATAAAAGCAGTTTTTGAAGGCAAGTTAAGTTCTTGTGGAATTTAATGTCCAACAAAACTGGGCATCACTGACAGCTACAGGATTGGCAAATGGGATACAGAGTTTTAAGAGGGGTTTTAACTACTTTTGCAACTAGTGAGACCACCTCAGCTTTCTGATAAGACTGAGTCTTTAACATTTATTTTTCACAGTTTTATTTTAAAGCTATTTCAGCATTCATATGATAGAGGACAGGACAAGATGATAATCTTTACTGAAACTCAGGACTGTTTTTCTACAAATATCCTTCAAATATCAGCATGTATGAACCTACACAAACGCATGAAATGAACAAGGATTCAATGGAAGGTGATTCAGTTCAAGTGTTTCCAACAGCACCCTGTATTTCAGATCAGCACCCCAACTTTCTGCCTCTCTGTGCCTCGCGGCCTCAAGTTCTGTTTGGCCAAGAAACCAGAGCAATTGTAATTCCTGGGAGAGTATCTAAAACGACAGTTGCTGAAAGGTTACAGCAAAATCTATTAGGAAAGAAAAGTTGAGGGAAATCAGGTGAGCTCATAGAAGAAAATAAGGAAAGATTGGCTCCCTTTTGGGATTAGGTCTAATTAAGGTGAGCAAGCAGCTGGGCCTGTTTGGAATAACAATTGTGCTAGCATGTCACTTTTTTCTGCTTAGTTGAAATTTATATAGTTTGGGAATGGTGGATATAAGAAAATTAGAGCTCATTTAGAATCTGTTGAAAGGACAGTGTGCCTTCATTATTAGTTTTGCATCTGAATTTTCCTGGGGCAGTCCTCTCTCTGTTATAGGTAATGGATTTTTCCCCAGATGTAATTGGATGAGTTTAATTTTTTCTTTCATTACCTGTCGAGGAGGCCTATGCCCCTACTTCCCTTTGTGTTTTATTAGGACTGTAACCCCTATTTAAATAAAGGCTTTGATTGTGCTTATATATGTTCAATCAGCACTTTCTGATTGAATAGTTCTGGCCACACAATGCTCTTGCCTAGCATTTTTTACTAATTACATTTCGCCCTAGCTGGGTATGAGAAAACCTCTGATGGGGTATGTTTGCAACTTTTGATTGTGCTGGTGACTTGGTCCATCCACAGCAGCACAGGGGTGAGAAAACAGGAGATTTTTAGACTAGAATCTGCTGATCCTGAAGGGTGGCCAGATTTGGTTTTAACTTCTATTGAAGGAATAGAAAGCCAAGTTGTGTCCTGGAAAATGTTTAGCAATCAGCTATTAAAACAAAACAAAGCAAAACCAGCAAACAAAATCTAACTGTGATTTGTAGGGTTTGCTGACTTCCATGGTGTAATGACTCCTATCAGGGCTGATTTCAAGCTACCAATGTGACATAATTGAATGTAGAGTTGGGAATAGATAGGTGCAGTCAGCTCTCAAAGGAGCTAGCCCCAGCATATCAGGAAAAGCTTCAATCACTTTCCTGCCATTGGCCTAGAATCCCACCCTTCCTCACCTTACAATGGCGATGATATTGGTTGTTAACAGACTGTGATTATAATGATTTAAATGTGGAAGACTATTCACATTCTGTAGCCAAAAAGCATTTTAAGATGATTCTTCTGCCTGTGTTGAGAAATAAGAAATATAATTGCTAAACCACATCATTTTAAATTAAATGTTCATGGGACCTAAGAAATTCTTTAAATGTTAATATATTTTATCCTTTTCAAGTATATTAAAATTTTCTTCATAGATTATCGAACTAGGAGCCAGAAGACCTAGGTTTTGCCCAAGTCATCATTAATAGCCTATGTATACTTGGGTGGCACATTTATTATTTCGGGTATCAACACTGTACTCATCATTTAGTGAAGGACAACAATAGTTTATTTATAACCATTCATAGAAATCATTTCATTTCCACCTGTATACTATTTCTGTTTTCTGAACTTTTATCACATTTTGTATTTATCTGTCTTAAAGTAGATTTTTAACTAGAAATTTAGGTAATAATAAGTTTCCATAGATTATGTCTATAGTGTAATTTATACTGAAAAATTTTGAAGAATTTTGAAGAAGGAGCCATGTCTGAACATCTTTATATATCCCTTATCATTTAGCCTGGAAATCTGATCAGCATGAGTACTCAACATATGGGGAAGGAGATAGACAAGGCTATCAGTATGACCACATAAAATAATTCAAATGAAAATCATAGAATAAGTTAAAAGCATGTTACCAATGAAAAATGTTATTTTTCATCAATCTTCTAATACTTATTATTGAATAGAACAGAATACACTATTAAAGTTTTGTGAGATTAAAAAAAAAAGGTCAACATCCTGGGGAGGACTGATGCCACCAAATAGAGGGAACTGTATCCCTCGAGAGAAAGGGTGGCTCCCAGAGCATTGGGGCAGTTGAGCAAGTTAGGCCCTGAACACTATTCCATCTATCTCTGGAAGTGGCTCCTCAGGAAACGGAGGTTGGCTGTCACTGTGGGCACCAAGGTGGAAGGGAAAATGGACGTTAAATGTGTGGAACCAAGGTAAATGGGGGGTAAGAGAGGAGTTTCTTGAGAGTACACAAGGATGGATATAAAACATGTAATATTACACCATAACATATAGGAGATGACAGACTGATAATGTAAACCATAATGTAAAACATAGGATAACTAAGAATGTAAAGAACTGTGTATCCTAAAGTATGCACCATAATGTAAGCACAGATGTCACCTTGTTAGAAACCTAATGTCTCAGACTCTGTACATCACGTTAAGTAAATATGATGTGAATAGGGTGTAAGTGTATTGCTCTGGAAGGAAAAAGGTTTTTGTGGGGGATGTATGGGAGTGCTGTATATTATATATATGCATTGCTGTGGTCTAGGACTCCTGTGAAGAGAAGCTGAATAATTAGGGGGGGAAAAAAAAAAAAAAGATAGGATGTAGAATTTTTTCAAGTCAACATTCTTTATCTAAGTTCTTTATCTAACTTTATCCAAGTTCTTTATCTAACCTTTAAATCCCTCGCTATATGCCATTCCCTAGTAAGGGACCATGACATTATATTGGGCTTCAAATTTCGGGGAGTTCTGGATCACAGAGTGTTTCAACAATGGCAATGGAGGGATACTGGTATGGGATACCAATGACAGGTGATATATGGCTGACAGGGAGCTGTACAGAACATATGTCCAGGGTGCATGGTAATGTTTGGATATACTCATAGTGGCAACAATTAAAAACCACAGCAGGGGGGGTACTGGGTTCCTGGCCAATGGTGCTCTGTCATGGTCCCTAGCGGAGCAGCGACAGTCTCCCAGGTACAGCAGCGGGGACCGGGAGGGAGTGAGGGTTCAACAGTGAGCCCCTGATGCTAATGACTATGCTTGTGAGCTGATAAGCCTAAAATAAGAACAAGGCCTAGAGCAACATTGTGCCTGGGAATTTCCTCCTGTCAGCCTTCATGTTACTCAAATGTGGCCAGTCTCGAAGCCAAACTCAGCATGTAAATGCAATGCCTTCCCCCCAGCGTGGGACATGACACCCGGGGATGAGCCTCCCTGGCACCGAGGGACCACTATCAACTACCAACTGATGATGCAACTGGAAAATGACCTTATACGGAAGGTTCAATGTGGATCAGCAGAATATCCCTGTCTACATAAAATAACATGACTTTAAAATGCTGTTTGAACTAAAGTAAGGGGGAAATGGAAAAGAGAAATGAGTTTATATGGCTACGAGTTTCTAAAAAAGAGTCTGGAGGCTGGCAGAAGGATTGCCCTCATGCACAATTGAGCGAGTCAGAGAGACAGATAAAGCAGATACAACCCCCAGATATCGGTTCCTTCGAGGGCTAAAGAGACCCATGGGAGTTATGGTCATGGCCGATGGGGTTAACTACCAGGTCAGATGGCCCCTTTTTGGAACTGGTGTTTATGTGTGATGAATCTGGACTCAGATGGGATCTTCCTTCATAAGACTTTCATGCTAATGTGCTGGAGGTGCAGTTAACGTTGGGGTTTAAGATATATTTAGGGGATTTGAATCTCTGGACTGACAATGTGATAGCCAGGTCCTGAGCCTCAACAAACTCCAGCACCTACAATATGATTTATTGGACTTACCACACTCAGCTAAGATGGAGTTGAAGAAGGACAACCACCACACCATGGAGCCTAGAGTGATTACAACTGAAAGTGGGAGGATTGCATCCAGCATCCATGTGGAATCTGAGCCTCCTCTTGACATAGAGGTGCAATGGACACAACCAATCCAATGTCCACATAGAAGAGGTGGCATTGGATTGGGAAAAGTGGACATGGTGGCTGATGGGTATGGGGAAAGGCAGGAAGAGATGAGAGGTGGAGGCTTTGGGACATGGAGCTGCCCTGGATGGTGCTTCAGAGGCAATCACCGGACATTGTAAATCCTCACAGGGCCCACTGGATGGAATGGAGGAGAGTATGGGCCATGATGTGGACCATTGACTATGAGGTGCAGAGGTGCCCAAAGATGTACTTACCAAATCCAATGGATGTGTCATGATGATGGGAACGAGTGTTGCTGGGGGGAGGGGGGGGAGAGGTGGGGTGGGGGGGTGGGGTTGAATGGGACCTCACATATATATTTTTAATGTAATATTATTACAAAGTCAATAAAAAAAATAAATTATAAAAAAAAAAAAAAAGGTCAAACTTCATTTTATTCCTAATTTCCACACTACAACTAAGTATTTTTTGTTATTATCTCTTTTATTTCCCTCTCCCAAGTAGCTGGACATAAAAAAGTCACTTCAGTTAAGTTCAATAAATATTAAGCATCCAGTACCAGCCTAGGTACAGTAATGCAAAAATGAAAATGACATTCCCTGAGTTGGGTATTCTACCAGACTGTGATATTCTTCTCTGCTTTCCATTCTAACTAACTATTGCTTTAGCATGGGAGGCTAGACTCTTGGCTCAGTCTAGATCAGTGCGATGTAGTATACTAGCAATGCTGTGTGGTGATGAGGTCTGTGACTGAGGAGTGAGGAGACTGGGCTTAGTTTCTGCATCTTATCACTCCATCTCTTTCAGGTTCTGTATTTTCCCTTGTCATATAGGAAAGGTAATGCCTGGTTTACTTCTCAGTATCAAATAGGGTATGTAAGATGCAAAGAAATTCAAAATTTTAAAATGCCATAAGATGAAATAGCTTCAGGTATTTAATTATTCTTCCTTAGCCCAATGACTGATCAGGAAATCTATCTAATCATAGATGGTCAACATAATTTAGGATGCTCTAGAAGATTTCGAAGTAGAACTGGGTCTGGAGTGGTCTATTTCTAGCAAAAGGGTGGATTAAAATAGTGCTGATGTTCTCCCACTACAGGCATGTAAATATGCCAAAAAAAGTATGAACAAAAAATGTTCAATACATGACTGAGTTTGCGAGAAAGAAACAGAAATCTTTACTTTCCCAAAGCAAAGAGGATGTAATGGGGATAAGAGGGCTAGTAACAACTCAGGTCTTGGGTTTTATTCTACGTATAAGAACAAGGGACAGGGCCATGGGCCTGAGCTAAATAGAGATTTCCTAAAATAAAACTGGGACCTGTAGGCTACAACCTAAGGAAAAATGTTCTTTGTGCTATTTATATAAGTGAAATATAAAACATAAAGAACTAAGAAAAAATTTGAAAATCATATGATGGTTAAAGCTATCCTGGCAAATACTACGGAAAATAAATGTGATTTAACTTTATTAATGTCCAACAAAATAGTTTTTTAATGCATCTTTAGGTTAAAAAAAATCATTATATAATTCCACAATGTTCAAGTCATAAGAAATTCATTGTAATGCTGATTAAGGTAGCTTCAAACTATATAAATCAAAAATTGACAGAATTATAAGGAAAAATGGAAAAATTAAAAATTGTTATAGATTTTTAATAAAATTTTCTGAGAAAATTTTAGGTTATCACATAACAACAACAAGAATAGCAACATAAAATGAGTCACTGTAAAGATGATTTGTAGCAAGCAATTATATATTTTGTGTTGATGGAAATGACTGAAGACTTCACTATATCAGGTCATTTTAATGTAAAACCTGACTAGTACAAAATGAGAATTATAAGCAAATTGAAATTTATAAGTAATTTGAGGAAGAAACCAAATTGTCTTTATTCACAGGTGCTATAATTTTTGGCATAGAATATCCCAGTACAGAGAATATAAAATAATGTAGTATAACTAATAGAACATTTCAGTGTAATTACAGAAACCAAAGTAAACAATGTAAGAAAATTTGGTGGTGTTCCCATATACCAGTAATGATTACACACTTTAATTTCTAAAAAGTTAATTTATAGTTGTATCTATTAAATAGTGAACAATAATTCTAACAAGGTTGTGTGTGAAATTTACAGGAACTTCTTTTTTTAGATTAAAATAGAAGCAGAATCACTGGAGAGGTATACCAAGTTCATTCACAGGAAATTTTAGCATGCTAAAGATGGAAGTCATCTCATAAATTAATCCATAAGTAGCACACAATTTCTATCAAAACTCCAAAAGATTTATTTTAATGGAATCTGACAAGCAAATCAAAGAATTTATTTGAAAAGGGAAGGGACCAAGAATGGCCAAGATATTTCAAAAAATAAAAATAATAATTGTGATACAACCCATAAAAAGTCTTCCCAAAGTGGTAGGTATTAAAATAACATATTAGATTTTAGATGGAAGAACAGAGTGTGTCAAACCATAACAACATATAATATGAGAACTTAATTGACAAAGGAGGCATTACAGGGAATGAGGAAATGAGACATATTTCAATAAATGGGTTACAAAAATTGATTTTCCTTATTGAAAGATTTAATCTCATTCAGATGGATTAAAATCCAAAAATATGACAAAAATATTAAAAGTTTTAAGAGAAAATTTAGAGCATCTTTATATTAAAGAATGGAAATATTTAAAATAAAACCTAAAAGTCAAGCATAACAAAGGAAAATATTGGTACTTTTATCTATATTAATATCAAAATAATAAAATACTTCTACATGTCTATCCCACAAACATACATGAGATTAGAAATATTTGCAAACCCTTAAGGAAATTGATTTTTAAAATGAGAAAAGGATTTGAACAGGTAACTCAAAGAACAAACATGTGCAAACGCAAGGACAAAAGGACCAAAAGCAAAAACAAAAACCCAAAAAACCCTCACCTCATTAATAATAAGCGAAATTCTAATCAAGAGAAATTTATAATATCCCTACCAGATGGAAAATTTTAGATAAATCTAATAACCATGTGTTGGTGAATATATTAGTGATATATATTTTTGTCAATTGCAAATCATTGTGTATTTGATACCTGAGATGGTTAGGCTCATATATCAACTAGGCTAGGTCATGGTACCCAGTTCTTTGGTCAAGTAAACACAGGCCAAATTGTACTGTGAGGACATTTCATGGACTTTAGTCATCAATGAGTTGATGGCATCTATGGCTGATTACATCTACAATCAGCTGAGAAGATTGCCTTCAGCAGTGAGAGACATCTCATCTAAACAGTTGAAGACCTTAATAGGAAAAGTGATTTCAGCAATTAGAAGAGTGAATTCCCATCTCTACTTCAGATAACCAGCCTCTCCTGGGGAACTCATAGAGGCCCTTCATTGGGGTCCCTGACTCACAGCCTGCCCTACAGAATTTGGACTCATGTATCCCCATGGTCTCATAAGACCATTTTATAAAATCTCATAATATTTACAGGTATCGCCTCCCGGTTCTGTTTTCCTAGAGAACCTTGACTAATACCATACCATGGTTTTGGAAAGTAATTTGATAAAATCCTTAATAGTCAAAGCTGCCTATATTTTATGGTACATACATTCCAATTCCTGGTGACTTTCCTCAGAAAACCTTTGTTTGAACATGTACTCAAGGGGATTCATGAGAAGATTTTCATTGTGATGCTGTGCAATACTGAGAAAAAGTCCTTTGGTTAGGATGTGAAAGGATAAAATACCTCATGTGGAAAAATCTAAAAATCATGATGCTGAGTAAAAGAGGCTTCAAATGTACAGACAAATTTAAGCCACCAATGCTATATATTTATGGAAATATACATATGAAAAAGTATAAAATCATATATGAGTATGCATATATATATTACATTTATATAGCTATATAAACTTCAGAATATACATATATATGTAATTAACGTGACTATATAGAGAGATAACTTCACAATAGTGGTTACCTCTGGGGAATGGAGGAGAAGGACTGAATGGTGTGATGTTTAGCTGTCCTTGCATGAATTTATTTCATTAAAATAAAAGAAAATTTTTTCAGACCTTAAAGCCCATATTCTGTTACTTGTACCATGTGAGGCGCTCAATGACGACTGACTGCTTTTGGTGTCATTGTAATGCAGAACAGCTTTTAGGATGGCCAGTGAGCATGGACACCATCAGGATTCTGCACACAGTTGCATTGTTAAGTCCTAGAAAGGTGGTTGCCTGCTGGGGGCAAAGTTCATTCTAGCTCTTCTTTGTCAGGAGATCATATGCAGGGTCCATTTAAAAATCACAATTAACAGGTGGCTCACCATGCAAAATCCGTCTGCTCAGTCTTTAATAGTTTGTTAGAAAATTATTATACTGAATCAGTATTTGACTTTATCCTCCGCCTTTGGGTTCTCATCAAACTTTCTGGAGAAAAACAAAGTCAATTATTATATAGGACATCTCTTTTGATATTTGAATCTGTCCCTTAATGTTTTTTTTTTTAGCCTGCTTTTTCAACAGGTTCCTATCTCTACTTGTAGACCTCTCACTACCCTCCACCCTCCACACACTCTCTTGTTATTAGCACTTCCTGGAAAAGGGGGAAGGAGTCCTGCAGGAGGGTCTTTGACCCTAATGTTTTTAAGTCATTCCCTTCCTACGCTTTGCTATCTAAAGCAGTATCTCTGACAGACCAAGAGTTGGTATTTCAGCTCTGATACTTTTTCATCCATCAGGTTATTACAAAATAACTTAGTAGTGGGTGGATATGGGAGCTCTCTAGGAGAAAAGCTTTAGCCATTGCCATTTTATTGTGCATACAAACAGCCTACATCCCTCTATACATATTTATATAGGCAGGAGATTTGGTGATTTTTTTTTCATATCATGAATAATTTTAACACTACAGACGTTTGACTTTGAATCAACAACCAGTTTGAGAAGAATGTAATTGCAGCCAAAGAAAGTTTCTAACTAAAATTAGTTACTTTTCATATTTAACAAACCACTGCCTGCTGCATTTCCTGTGATCTCGTCTTTCATCTTCCTCTCATATGGTCACATGTAACAATGACTCCTCCACTTCCATGTCTATTTTCTTCTTGGCTTCTCTGAGTGTAAAACTTGCAGTTCCTCCTGTCAAATGACTTTCCTAGGGCGTGACTAGGAGATGCCAACCCAACTAATGTTCATGCTGATCCCCACATTGTCCTCAGACTATATATATATAGTCCTTTCACCCTTTATATATATATATATATACAAGGAATGACAGGTGAGCTTTGGATAAAAACAAATACACTGTGAGAGCAAGAATTTAAAGAGCTTGATACAGCCTCAGGCAAACAATGTGTGGGGTGCTTTAAAGAATTGTATCTCATTTAATCTTTGTATAATTCAATGTGGTGGCCATGATTATTTCTGTTTTGCAGATGAAGAGCTTGAGCAAATTGGTCATAGCTTACCAATGATTCCTCAAGGATTATTACATCATTTGACCCCTTGGAAATTAGATCGTTCTCCTTCCCTTCTAGGTCCAGTTGAGGCTGTGCCTCTGCTGACTAACCCTGTCCTGGTACAGTACACTTCTCCTAATGGGAATGGCCCTAGTTATCATGAGTGACCTCTTATCAGACTGAAAATATGAAGAGGAAGCATTGGGCTAATTGCACTGGTGGCATCTTGCTTTACAGATAAGTTTTTCCATGACTGTGGTTGGTGAGTGAGAAACATGCCAGGGAATTTTTTAGGGAAACTTTTCCTGTGGGTTTCAGCCCTCCCTCCTCTCTTACATATAGCTATTTGCATTGAAGTGGGGAATATCCACCAACCTTTGGAACACTTGTGTTCTCAGCATCTCATGGCCCTTAACCAGTATTTCTCATTTACCCGTTTAATACCTTTTTTGGAGGCTATGTGGCACTACATCTAAAATATGGTCTCTGGAGTCTAAAAGTCTGGCTCTAAATTCCATCTTCTCCACTTACTAGATCCACTAGAGAATTATCTAATTCTCTAGGCCTCAGTTTCCTCATCTGTAAATTGGAGATAATATCATATATTTACATAGTTGTGGCAAGGAGAAAATATATAAACTCTTAATTCAGTCAGAAATAATAATTTACTCAGAGTAGAAGCTACCATTTAAGCATGGCTGCTAACTTAAAGGTTCTTACTCAACTTCTTATGGTCCTTACAAGACAGTCAAAATTTGGCATATGATATCTTATTTTAATTTCGTGTTAAGCAGTAGGCAAGTTTTCTGTAAAGCTGTGTGCAATTGAAATATATCTTACAGCATTGAAAGTTGATGGTAGATTTATAGCCCCAAGGACATGACAATCAGACACACTGAAGAAACCGTTCTTATTCATTTGGCCCAATATTTGTACCTTTTTACCCCCTCCAGTAAGCAAAGGAAAAACATTTTATTTTATAGAACTTGTGAGTGGACAAATAAACAGGCAGAAATCCTGATCTTTCCTGGATCTCAATTTTCTCATCTGTTAGGGCATAGAATTAGAACTTTAAAGAAGAAAGCTAAGTTTCCGCCTTCTTTGAAGTCAAGTCCCTATGATTGTGACTATGTTTACCATTTTATTCAGATTAAAAACAAAACTTTATTTTGTTGTCTTTTTAAAGAAGGGAATTTTAAAAGGCATGTATGGTTGAGTTTACTTTAAATATTGCTTTAAAAAATGAATACATGTTGGGAGAAATTATTTCACTTAAGAATTGGGTTGTTTTACACTGTAAATCCTGGTTTTTGGTGAATTTAATTTTGGTGCCAAGAGATAAGAGTGGATCTTTGGGCCAGTTTTATAGAGCATGTGAGAAGACTGATATGTGGGAGTTCTTCAGGGTGAGGGTGGCCATGGAAGAGGCTGATCCTTAGGCGTATTTTGAGATTTTGCAAATTGCCTGTTGAGCCAGATTGGGTAGAGCTTGCTGGGGGCGGCTGTGAGAACTCAGAACATTTCAGAGACGGCAAGGTTTGGTGCACTGTCATCGAGATGTGGGAATCTCACCTCATTAAATTCTCTCTTTTGAATCTATAGTCTCAGTCCTTTGTGCCATTTTTCTTAGTTTATGCACATGCTTAATTCTAACCTATGCTCTAAAAATGAGAAAAATAAAATTCTTCTATCTGCTCTTTTTGCTCTCATCACCAAAGTTCTTATGTGCACTATAGTACTGAAGATCACTGCTGAGGAGATAGCAGTTTTCTTCCTATCAGTTCATTCTTGCAACAAACAACACAGTGAGAAATTCTACCCCATCAGAAATATCAGAATGAGAGCTTCTGCCTCTACCTTCTCACTCACCAACCATCTATTGACTGGGCTTGATGTGTTAAACATCTGGTGTTCACCTTAGGCCCTTGTCCACTATCTATTTTCCATGTAGCTTGGGCAGGGATGGTGGAGATCTCAATGTTTATTTCACAGATTCTCTGTCTTCATCAAAAAGATACCAAAATCTAGACTTAAAGAGAGATAGGGGTAAACTAGAAATACTCAGAATCTAGGAACTGGACCTGAAGTATGTTGTTTTAAAGAATTTTGTGTCTGGGTAAATAGAACTGCTCTACTCCAAATTTATCAAATGCTTTCTTGCTACTTTATTTTTATTTAAGACATTTCTCCATATCTCTTCCTCTTTGCATAGGATAGAAATAATAATTTTTGTTTGAATTTTCTGTTCCTAAAACTTTGATGCTTTAGATATTAACTACCTATTCTCTAAACTACGGTAGTACACTCTGTCCTTCTTGTATCAAAATTGTCACTCTTATTCTGTGTTTTAATGTGTAGAACTGCCTTGGCTCTTCTACAAGACTGCTAGCTTCTTAAATACAGGAACTACAGTTTGTTCACTACCCTCAACACTGCCTAGGTTAGTGCCTTATATGTAGTGAAAGCATACTAGTTAGCTGTATACTGGGAAAATGAAACTCTAATTCATGAGAGTACATGGGAGCTCATAGTCATGGCAAATAGGAGATGTGAGTCAGTAAACATTTGACAAATGCCACCTTGCTTTACATTATGCTGTCTTGGCTTGTGGGCCCCAGTTCATGTTTCCTGGTCAGGGATGATTTTATGGCACTCTCATATTCAGTTCTAACCTAGTTTTACCAATCTTTGTATTCTCAGTTTGGGGCATGGTCTACAGATTAGTGGAAACTGTAATATATCAGAAAAACTCAGACACATTTCCATGTTGCCACCTTACCATATTTTCTACATTCAGAAATAAGCAGGAGTTCTGGCCAGAAAAATGTAAAATTAAAACCTTTCCTCTCACCTTTTCCTCTCAGCACTTTTCCCCCATTCTTTGGTGCTTTGGTTCCATATGTTGATCCTTGCTTTTTCATAACTCTCACTTTAGTGACCTGCGCACAGCTATTCTTAGTAGGCATTCTGGTCCACTCTCAAACACCATATTTTACTTTCACCTCTTGAAATCATTCTCATCCAGGAAGTATTTTCCCTTCAAGATGGTGGATCATGTTCACCACAGAACAGTAGAAAATGTTTTTAAAAAAGAAAAATAAATCCATAACATGCCAAAATGGCACAGTAATCTCCAGAGAGTGAAAACTAAGTGGGATCCCTAAAAGGAAGAAGACAGAAAAGATAGGACTAAAGGGGAAGCCACAGCTTGGAGTAAGAAGGGGAAAGAACCTCTGTAGAAGACAGCTAGTGGGCAGTGTCCTGAGTAGTAGAGCTTGGAGCAAGAAAGCAGCAAGGGCAGCAAGTAGTTGATCAGTTGGGGTCCAGAATGAGAGCAGTCAGATGCACTGGTCCCTACTCACTACCCTTGGGTGCTGGTGATACCCTCAAGGAGGCAACAGGTAGTTCAGGATCTTGGACTGAAGATAGAGCTGTTCTCCAGGTATTAAGATGCTTTGTGGGAAATCAAAGGGCACCCAAATCTTCATAGCTACATTTATTCTGTTCTTTGCCTCTTTGATTCTCATGGTAAACAGTGTAGAATGCAAGGACCTTGGGCCATAGCCCCAAGAATGTAGCCAGATCCAAAGATGTAGAAGTTGGATGTAAGGAGTATCTCAGTTACTAAGTGTAGAATTAAACAAGACTTTCTGCAATTCATGAAAGAAAAATAAGACACTTGCACAAATGAAAGTGTTTACAACCCAGGAAAAAGTCAAGGATTAACAAATATATATAATAAATATAATAAATATCCTGGAACTGAACAGTAATAATATTTCAAAAGGATCAATAAAATATTTCAATGAGATCAATAAAAAGAACTAATTAGCTTGAATATAAAAATATATATGTAGAAAAAATTAAATACTCAGTATATGTCCTGATGTGAAAAGTGAGCACAGCAGAAAAGAAAATTAATAATATAGAAAAAAAGATCTTCATTCTTCTAGTAACTTTTCAAGTAGGCTCCATGTAAGGTTAAAAAGATAAGAAGTCTATAAATAAGGGTCAAGAGATAAAAAGGAGTGATAATGTCAGACTAGGTAATTTGAACTCTTCCTCACACTTAGGAAAACTAAAAAGCTAGAAATTAAATAATTAAGTAAGCAAGTAAATAAATATTGATTCTTCTTTCCTTTTTATTTAAATATGTATATATAAATACCTATAGATAAATATGCATTTTTATGTAAAAAAATCATATGCTTAACTAACAAGCTAGTGAAGAATCAATATGCCAAGAACCAAAAGGAGACAAATATCCGGAGACATGGACCAACATTTTCCCCTAGTGAAAATGTTTGCCAACTTAAGAAGCATCAGCCAGGATTCTGAGAATTGTTTTGAACAGTAATGGGAGGCTACAAGTTCAAAAGATTAGATAGCATTTGACATTCAAGCTATCATGTGTAGGATCTCTAGTAAAATTCCAATATATTACATTGCATTGAGATCACTTTAAGGTACATCTTATGATAAAGAGTGAACCAGAACTAAAAAGGCTACTGCATAGATTGAAATCACCTAGGTAGCTTGAAAAACAAGTTTGAACATTAAATTAATATGATCTCAGGTTACAAATGCCCCGAAGATTTTGGAAGAAGCAAATTAATTTCATCTCTGGTAAAATAAATTTCCCAAACGAGTTTTCCAGTATAATGTCCAGTGCAAAACCAAATATAATTATGCACAGAAGAAGTAAAAGAATTTTGATTAATGTGAACAAAACCCAGCAAAAATAAAAGTAATAGAAATGGACCCACAGAGTTCCCCTTTATCGAACAATCAATTACATATTTTGAGATAACTGTCTTTGTAGAAAGGAGATAAAAGATACAGTTTGAAAGTTCAGCAAGAAACCAAAAGCTACAAGAAAAATAACATTATACTTTAAAGAAAAAGATCTAGAAAGTCTAGATTATATGGAGCTGAAGTAAGAATATATTCAAAGATATGTCTGATGAAAATAAACAGAACTGATTATAATGAGGGAAAAGGTAGAAAATAACAAAAACATACAGTGAGAAAAGAGAAAGAGTAGAACAAAATAATATTTAAAATAATAATGGCAAAATGTATCCAAAGGTGATAAAAGATAGAAACCCACAGATTAAAGAAAACCTTTCAACACATGTATCATAAAAAAAGAAAAATAGGTACCCCTGCATTATAGTAAACAGCAACAAACTAAAGACAAAAAAAAAAAAAGCCCAATCAGAATAGTAAGGTTATCATCAGAGTAGAAGATTTAGACCGAATACCATGTCAACACAAATAACGAAAGCCAGATACAATGAAAATGCCTTTAATGTTCTAAACAAGTACCTGAGTAAAATCCTATACCCAGTAAAAATATCTTTCAGGCACAAAGGCAAAATAAAGACATTTAAAATGTTTGTTTGTTTGTTTTTCAAATAGGGAAGTAGAAAATTTACAGAAAAATCATATAAAAAAGACTGTTTCCATACACCATTTTTAAATTTTTTATTTTATTTTATTTTTTCCCTATGTACAATTTTAATACTAAATAAAATCATTGAAATGCTAAAAGGTGTTCTTTAGGCAAAAGGAAAATTATCCTATATAGCAGTCCTATGGGCAGAAAAGAATAAAGAGAAGATAAATATGTGATTAAATTTAACTAAAAATATTATGTTTAAAATAATAACAATATTAAATGAGTTTTGAAGTCTAATATCTATATAGGTTACACATACATATACCCACAAGAAGACATAGATCAAGATAGTATAAAATAAGCTAAAGTTTTAAAGTTCTTGCATTTTTCAGGGAAGCCATACAATTTCTAACTAGCATTAGACTTCAGTAAGCCAAGGACGTATATTGTAATTTTTAGGGAAACCACTAAAGGAATAATAACATAATATTTCCTTTCAAACTAATAGAGAAGAAAAAATTGGAAGAAAATATTGATTTAATGGGCATGTAGATCAATTCATCCTATAATTACAGTAAGCATGCTTTTCAAACAAAAATGAAGCATTTACAAAATTTGACTATTATTGAAACTTTTAAACAAATCTCAACAAATCTTAAAGTGCTGAACAAATAAATACAAAATATGTTGTCTAATATAATAAAATTCAGCTGAGACCAGTGTCAAAGAGATAAGTAGATATGTTTAGAAAATAAGCCAAATATACCTAACTATTCCCCAAATCAATGAATAAACCAAAATCAATACTAGAAAACTTATTAAGCTTAATATTATAAAATTACGCCATATAAGAAATCAAAGGATGTGGCTAAATCAGTGATTGAGGAAAAATTTATAGACTTAAATGCATATTTTTTTTTCAGGCTTCATCTTGATCAGAAAGACAAGGAAAAACAAATTAAAAGTAACAGAAACAGAAAGGAAAATACAGCATTATCATTCTTTGCAGAATATATGGTTGTATATGTAAAAAAAAAAAAGAGAAAATCTATAGTGCATCCTTAGAATTTAAACATGAACTTAGCAAGTTTGCTGGGCACAAAGTTAATATACAAAACACCAATTGGATTTCTACATACCTAGCAAAAGATTTTTGGAATTATGGAAAAGCTTTGGTAATGGTGGCGATGGTAGCATAATTAAGTTAGAAATAAACATAACAGTTTCAATAGCATTCATAAATAATAAATGACAAGGAATACATCTACCAAAAGATGCAAGACCTCTACCTAGAAAAGTGTAAAGTAGTACCGAGAGAAATTTAACGAGTCTTAAATAAATTCAGAGAGCATGCATCTTCATAGACTAGAAATTTTAATATTGTGGAGATATCAAAATTTCCCCCATTTAGTCTTTATATTCAAGGCAATCTTAATAAAAATCCAACATATTTTATTGAGAACTTGACATCTGGTTCTAAAATATATATGGAAATGCGAAGGGCCAAGATGCATAAAGTTAGTCCTGAAAAAGAAGGACAACTTGGTAGGACTTATATCTTGCTAACTATAAATCATAAGTAATTAAGAACATGTAATTTGGCACAAGAACCAACAAAATGGCCAAGGAAACAAAATAGAGAGCTTAGAAAGAATACCACGTATATATAGTCATTCATTTTATAACAAAGGAGAAACTACAACGTAGTGCAGAACAAAAAGTGAATTCAATAAATAGCTTGAGGTCTTTTAGATATCTATATAGAAAGAAAATTAAGCTTGCCTCCTACCTCACTCTAAACATAACAAGCAATTCCAGGTGGGTAAATATCTTAAGTGTTGAAGGTGAAAGGATAAAACTTTTAGGAGATGACATGTAAGAATATCTTTGAAACCTTGGGGTGGGAAAATAAGTAAAAAGGGGTACAGAAGCACTACTATAAAAGACAAGATGAATATATTTTTATGTACAGTGACATTAAGAACATCTATTCACCAAAGACATCACTAAATGGGAGGAAATCAAGCTGCATGGCAGTAGAAGATATTAGAAACATAACTGACAAAAGTAGTATATATTTGGCACAAGAATCAAAAAATTGTGATATTAGTTTTATATACATATGTATATATTTGAAGACTGGTATTAAAGAGATAAATAGGTAATGTTTACAAAATAAGTAAAATACATCTAAGTATCCCCCAAGTCAATGAATAAATCAAAATGGATAACAGCAATTTTTTTTAGCAGAATTATTATCAAATTACTCCATATCAGATATCATAGCATGCAGCTAAATCTGATTCAAGTAAAATTTATAGACTTAAATGCATAATTTTAAATACATATAATATATTTAAAATATAGAACTAATTTTTTACAAAAAAATATATAACTAATTCAAAAAAGCTATTATATAAGAATGAACACCTAATAGAAAAATGGTAAAAAGGATTTGAATAGTTACTTCACAAAATAAATATCAATGGTGTGTAAGTATATGGAATGGTGCTCAAATTCATTAGCAATCAGGCAAATACAATGAAAACCATAACAAGATAGCACTACATACTCATCAGAATGACTAAAACTAAAAAGAGAAAATATACTGTTGTTTCCTCTATTTGTGTTCAGAGTTAAGTATATATATCAATAATTAATGTATAAATAAATTTAGTATATACCTACAATGGAATACATAAATAAAAAGGAATGAAATCCAGATACATGCAACAAGAAGGATGAAATTTGAAGACTATTATAATGAGTGAAATAAGTCAGGTAAAAAATGATAAATATTTGTATGAACTCAATGATTTGAAACAATTAGAATAAGCAATCTATTAGAGTCAGAGGAGACAGGATTGGGAAAGGGAATGGGAAGCTATGGCTTAAAATGTATAAGGTTCTTATTTGGAATGATGGAAATGTTTTGGTAATGGTTGATGGTGATGGTAGCACAATATTATAAACACAATTAACATGACTGAAGTAAAAATCTGAATATGATTAAACGGGGAATGTTAGAGTGTATATATGGAAACAATATAAAAAAATCCACGGAACTATGTTACACAAAAAGTCAACTCAAAGTTAAACCATGGATTTTAATTAATAGTACAATTACAAAAAGTTGCTATTATCAGTTGTAACAAATATTGCACACCAATGCAAGGTAGTGTATGGGAATCCTGTATATTCTAATGCATAGTTGTTCTGTAAACCAACTTCTCTAATTAAGTAAAACACAAACAAAAGTTGCACGTTTTTTGTTTTTATTTTTGCTTTTTTAAAAAATCATTATTTCTCTAGGGTAGGGCATGGTTTTGTAGGTTTTACATCACTTCAAAATCTCTTGTTTTGTTTAGCCAATGGTTTTGAAGATAGCAAAAATTTGTTCCATTGTCTGTTGGAGCAGCCTTATATTTTTTAAATTTATTTTCATTTTTAAACATTTTTTTTAGATTTTGAAGAAGAGTCCGGTTCAATTACAGTCTTATATTTTACTTTTTGGGTAAAATAATATTGTAAGATTTGACATGGTAGAATTTTCCACACCAACTAATTAGTTCTAATTACTCTGAAATAGATAATAACAAGCAATAGTGGATGAAATAATCAACCAGTTCAGTCTTCTTAGACAACAATCCTTCTTCTCCCTGTTGGAAAAGGTTTAGAATTCATGTCCCTTTCATTAATTTCTCCTTTTTTTCCCATTGCTAAAGAAATGTGTACATTTGTTATTATATAAGTATGGCCTATATCTAAAAATGATACCTGCCTGAGAGGGAATCATTTATTTTTGTGTGGTAGTTAGGGGTCCATATTTCTTTGGGGAAGACTTTTTGGCTTCTTAAAATTTTTGATTTGCCCAAGGGTTTACAAAAGTATGTGTTATTTTAATTTAGCTTCTATCTTCTTCCAACGATAAATGCCACTGCCAACTGGAAGGCCCATTTTTTTTTACCCGCTCTCTCACTTTGGATTTAGAATTCCTTTCTCTGTTATGCATCACCCATTAAATAACATTACTTTTTAATGTTTTATATATATTATGTACCAATCATCTCTCTCCCAGCCTATCACTGAGTCTATTTCTATGAACTTATGTCTAGGTGAAATAAATCAATCTAAAAATGGGGATAACTGAACCCAGCTACCCTAAGGTTTGAAGTTTATATGCAGTCTAGAGAGGTAAGATTTTGTACAATTTATTTGGATTTTAGGCATCTTAATAACAAAGTCCTTAACTCTCTATTTATGGCTTTAGAATTGGTTGTGTGTATATGTATTTTTATTTACTACATCTTTAAGAGTGGCGTCTATGGCCATGTTTGCATAATCCCCAAAGGCTGAATTGAGTTATAGAGATTTTCGCCAATCTCAGGATGTCTATACTGACATGTTGTCCTGACATGCATCATTAGGAGCTCTAGGAAATGTTAGTAACAGAATTAAGGCACTAAGAGTTGTCAAAACTTATAACAAAATGAAGGTCATTCATATATTCCGATTACAATGCATATATGCTCCTGAATCTCTTCTGGAGTGGAAGTGGTTTAACGGATATGAACTCAGAATTGTAGAGAACAAAAAGGTTGAAAACAAATGTGGACAACCCAATGGCAATATCTGAGCAAATAGCATCTGTCGGTTTGGTATTGTACAGGTGTTGTCACAGCATAAATCTTCCCACTTTTCCTTGTTTTCCACCATGATTATAGTGAAGTACATATTGCGGTCTGAACTGTTGTCTTACATTATTTAAAAAGTTATATTATTCAATCAATAGATGTATACAATTGGAATAAGAATAATGCAAGTAACAGTTATTTATCTTATTCACAAAGTTTTCTTCATCTAGAACGTCAAAATAATAGAGATTTAATTTTGTCTGTGACTCAGAAATCAAATATTTTTATCCTTAAAATCCAGACAAGGGCTATCTTTCAACATGCTGACTGCAGTTCCAGAGAATTATACAGCAAGGTAATATTATGTTTCTCAATCACGATCCCCATATCTTGTTAGCAGTATCTCACTGCATTAACATATTAGCAGTATCCCTTTGCATTGTATTAATATTCATATCATATCAGAATTTATTGTTGCTTATAGAGTGTTAAAGTCATATTGTATTAGGGACTTTCATATCAGATTAGTGAAAGTGAATCCTAATAAGACTTTCATATTCAATTACTAAGGTAACAGTTTTGTCTTTCCCAGTCATTTCTAACTATGGCCCAGAGTAAAAATTGATGAATGCAGTAATAAAGCAATCTTTCTGGCTGAAGATGGATGATACCTAGGACTGATGGGGCTGTGAAAATAAGACTTGAATAAATGGAGCACAACTGACAGAAAGAAAAGTTCTACCTTTGCCGACATGACATTTCTTCCGATACAAAGACCTCATAACATAGAGATGACAGTAGAACAAACTTCACATTGGTAATTTATACCCCACCCCCATCATGCTGTTCAAGTCTAACGATTTGGGCCAGAATCTAAAAAAAAGGAAGAAAAGAAAAGTTCAAATGAAAGAGTTCATAAAAGGTTAAGCAACTTCTCTTTCTTAGTATATTTGTTAACCCAGAAATGACTTGAATTAAGAAAGGACTGGGTAGGTGAGATATATTGGGACAAAGAAATGATTCAAGGTATGTCTCAAATAATACCACACAGTTGTTCAAATTAATTATTATACTTAATCTTGATATCACATGCAGGATATAGAGAAAATAGAAATTATGAACATATCCATATATAGATTTGATCCTGTAGACAGCAAGGACTATATATTTTTCAACTTCTCCATCCCTAGAACCTCTTGTCAGTATCTGCCATGTCACAAGGTCCCTGATGTAGAAATGTGTGAGTTAGTGGGACCTATGTACGTGCTGAGAGCCAGGATCAGGGGATCAATCAGTCATGAACATCACTTGGTAGAAGAGGCCAGGATTTGGCTCAACAGTGAAGCCAGTGAAGTCTCCATTGGTTGAGAAAACCCATGTGTTCAGTATTGTTTTGGATGTCCCTGACTAGAATCCCCAATTTATCAGACAGCCTTTTCAAATTTTCTCCTTTTCTTAATCCTTAACCTTCCTCTTCTTAGTTCCTTCTTCCAGTATATTAATATTTTCTAATTATTCATCATTTAAGAAAAAAAATCATGTCTTCTCCTCTGATTTAATGTTTTCCTTTCATTATTATCTTCCTAGTTGTTTGTAGAGCCATACATTAAAAATATCTAGTCCTTTATAGTCTCAACAACATTGCTCCTCAGCCTATTGGAGACTGGAAACCACTGTAAGCCATGCATTGAATATGTCCCCTTGTGTTCAACAGTCTTCCAGGTTGATAAAACCAAGCTATGTCTTTTCAGTCTATAAAGGCTGGCCTCTATCAGTGCATTTGAAACTCCCTCCTTGTTTGAACACTGGTCCCTTAGCCATTATAGAGCCATTTTAGTATAGGTGTCCTTCTGCTTCTTCATCTACTTCTTTTTATTCCCCACCTTCTTTTCAATTCTGCACAGGCAATTTAATGGATTAGTTATGATAATTCTAAGTTGGTGTTTTTAAATTTTAGCATGTGTGAGTATTACCTGGAGGGTTTGTTAAACCACAGAATGATGGGCCCAAGCACAGAGTTTCTGATTCAGAATGCACCGTTATATATTCCTGCCAGCAAAAAATGTGTGTTTCTATTTCTCCACATCCGGTCCAACAATCGTTATTTTCTGTTTTTACAATAGTCGCCATTCTAGTGGATGTGAAATGGTACCTCACTGTGCTTTTGATTTGAATTCACTTATGGTTAACGATGGACATCCTTTCATGTGCTTTTCCCAATTTGTATATCATCTTTAGAATATCTGTTCAAGTCTTTTGCCCCTTTTTTAATTGGGTTGTTTGTCTTTTTGTTGCTGTATATTATATATTCTAAATATTAACCTCTTACTGGATATGTGGTTCCCAAATATTTTCTTCCATTATATAGGTTGTTTCTTTTTACTTTCAAGATGAAGTCCTTTGAAGCACAGGAGTTTTAAATTTTGATGAAATTCTTCTTATTAACGTTTTCTTTTATTTGTGATTTGGGTATAAAGTCTAAGAAATCATTGCCTAACCCAAGGTCTTGAAGATGCTCCCCTATGTTTTCTTTGAGAAGTTTTATAGTTTTGGTTATTAAATTTAAGTATTTGATTCATTTTGAGTTAATTTCTGTATATGATGTGTGATAGGGGTCCACTTTCATTATTTTGCATTTGGATATTCACTTTTCCACACTGTTTTTTGAAGAGACTATTCTTTCTCCATTGAATGTACTTGATGTCCTTGTCAAAATCAATTGGCCATAGATGTGAGGGTTTACTACATACTCTGAATTCAATTCCATGGGTCTATATGTCTACCTTTGTGCTAGTACAATTCTGTTTTGATTATTGTAGTTTTGTAAAAGTTTTAAAAATGTGGAGTATGATTCCTCCGATTTCATTCTTTTCCAGATAATTTTGTCTGTTTAAGCATATTTTCCCTTCCAGAAAATTTGATGATTGGCTTTTCCATTTCTGCAAAACAGATATTTGGAATATTGATTGCGATTACATGGAATCTAAATTGCTTTGCTTACAACTGACATCTTAAGAATACATAGTTTTCTAATCCATTGTGGAGGTTTAAAGCTGTACATACCCCAGGGGGAAGGGGGGCAACAAAACATGATCTTAAAACTAATCCTTTCCTATAGATGTAAACCCACTGTAAGTATGAAATTTTGATGAGGTTACTTTACTTAAGATGTGTCCCACCTCAGTCAAGATGGGTTTTAATTTTTTTACTTGCGGTCACCCCTCGGGCTGAAGCGTGGTTTGCTGGCCTGGCAGGGGAGCGGCCGCGGTAGGCCAAGCCGCTGCCCCCATAATAGGGTGGCTGGTCGGACTCACCGCCACCCCTGAAGGAAACTCGGCATGGGCGCAGAGTGCCCTCAGGTCTCCCCTTCTCGGCAGCCGTGCTTCCGCGGCCGCCCCTCCTCCCGGATGGCGCCACACGATGCCTGTGGGGCGGCACCCTTCTTCTTCCTTCTCCCTTCTCCCTGCGCAGGCGCAGGGCGGAAAATTCCAGTCTGCCCTTTTCCCCTCCCCCGACAGCAGCAACAGCCAGGCGTAGGCGGAAAAATCCAGTCTGCCCTTTTCCCCTCCCCCGACAGCAGCAACAACCAGGCGTGGGCGGGAAACTCAAGTCTGCCCTCCACCCCAGCAACAGCAGCCACCAATCCCTAAACCCTGCCCCTTCCCCCAGCAACAGCGACAGCCAATCCCTAACCACCACCCCTCCCCCGTCCGGTACCGCCCACTGACCTTTCGCCGGCAACCAATCAGAACAGGGCGTGGCTTCGACCAATCAGCTTTCCCCAGCCCCTATAAAACTGTTGCCTCTCCCTCAATAAAGTGGACTTGCGTGTTTACCTTGTCTCCGCGGTAGTTCTTCTGCCGTGCGCCCTCCAGTCCTGAGAGCCCCCGACAAGGGCCTGGCCTCCCTTGTCCCCAGTTCGTCGCCTGCTTCTCCGGGCGACCCCTTCGTCGCCGGCTTCGCCGGGCGACCCCATCAGCCGAACCGCGTAACCCCTTGTGAGACCGATCCCTCGTCTGCTGCCGGACCGACCCCTCGTCCCAAGTGGGACCGACCCTTCGTCCCAAGCGGGACCGACCCCTCGTCCCAAGTGGGACCGACCCTTCGTCCCAAGCGGGACCGACCCCTCGTCCAGAGCTGGACCGACCCCTCATCCGCAGCCAGACCCCACCTCTACTGACCGAGCAAACCGTCGCATTACTAGATTCCTTTATAAGAGAATAAATTTCAGACAAGAAAGAAAAAGCCACAGGAAGTAAGAAATTGGCAAGGATCCCTGGCTCCTCTGCCACATGGCAAGGCAAATGATGGCATCTCATGGTATATTCCTTTGGTTATAGCCCCCTCCCCACACACCACTTTTTTGGTACTTGTAACCACTTACACCTTTGTCCGTTGTATGTCCAAATCCATAGATTTATCATTACTTTTTTGGGCATTTGCATTTTAGTACCTGTAGGAAGTAAGAAGTAGAGTTGCATATCAAACAATATACTACAATAATACTTGCATATATAGTTACCCAAATGGTTACCTTTCCTGCAGGTCTTCATTTCTTTTTGCTGCTTTGATCCACTCTCTAGTCTCCTTTTCTTTCAGTCTGAAGAGCTCCTTTTAGCACTGCTGATAGGGAAGGGCTAGTGGTGATGAACTCCCTCAGCTTTTGTTCTTCTGCGTATGTCTTAATCTCACCCTCAAGTTTGAAAAAGAGTCTTCCTGGATATAAAATTCCTGGCTGGCAATTATTTTCTTTCAGGACTTCAAGTATTTCAATCCACTGCCTTGTTGCTTCCTGGTTTCTGATGAGAAATCGGCATTCAATCTAATTGGGACTCCTCTGTACATAACATGTTACTTTTCTCTTGTAGCCTTCTGAAATCTCTCCTTGTTCTTTACATCTAATAGTGTAATTGGTATGTGACAGGTACATTTGTCTTCATGTTTATCCTGTTTTGTGTTCTCTGAGCTTCTTGGATGTGCATATTCATGTCTTTTGCAAAGTTTGGGAGGTTCTCTGTCATTCTTTCTTTGACTATTCCATCTGTCTCCTCCTCTATTTCTTTACCTTCTGGGACTCCCCTAATGTGTATGCTGGTATTCTTGATCATGGCCCAGTGGTGTCTTAGGCTATTTTTGTTTTTAATAGCTCTTCTTTTTTTCTGCTCCTCAGCTTGACTTATTTCAAGTGTCTTGTCTTCAAGTTCAATGATTCTTTCTTCTGGCAACTACAATCTGCTCTTAAAATTCTCTTGAGTCTTTTTCATTTCAGTTATTGTAATCTTCAACTCCAGTAATTCTGTTTGGTTTCTTTCTAAAATTTCTGCCTCTTTACTAAGACTCTCATATTTCCCATTCAATTTCTTTCTCTGAATTTTCCCTCATCTCCTTGCACATCTTTAAGATCTTTAAAACAATCAAACAAACAACTGCCCCCCCCCCCCCAAAAAAAAAGAGACAAAAATATTTGGTATGTCCACATTCTCACCTTTTTTGTTGGTGGTCTTTTAGGATGGATCATTTCTTATTTCTTTGTTTGTCTTGTACTGTTGTTCCACATTGTACATTTTAATATTTTAAAATAATCTATCTGAGATTCACCCTCTGAGATGTCTGTTTCTTGGTTTTATAATCAGCTGGTTATAAGACAGAGTTTTCTTTATCTTCATCTCAAGGAGAATAGAGTGCACAGGGATTTCTCTGTATTTCTGGGCCTCTGCCTTGCCCTGGACTTTTGCTTGTTGATTGTTTTGAGTTCCCCTGTTTCCAGGAGTTTGGGTGACCCCTCCATTTCCCAAGAGGCAGATCTTCCTGTCCCAGGTATTTGAAGCCAATAGGCTTTGTCCCAGACTCTTTGCCTCTAAAGATTTTACAACCCTTTTGTTGTCTCGATTTATTTTTTTCTGGAGGGCAAATTTTGGGAGGAGGGGATACCAGAGAGGGCTTTCTCAAATCATTCTTTGGCAGCTGAAATAGGGTTAGGGACCCATGAAGAAGGCATAAATTGCCCTGAGGAGGGGATCAAGAAGAACACCTAGAGATTCTCCAATGCCTCTCCAAAGTTAAGCTTTCCTGGCTGGACCAGGAAATGCAGCCCTTCAATTGCCCCAATGCCCTGAGGAAGTGCAGTATCTTAGTCTATACTGCCATATCCCCTGACCAGGAAGGTTCGAAACAATGGCTGCCACCACCCTTGTTCAGGGAAGGTTGAAACAACAGCTGCCCTCAAAGCTGGGTCCCCAGTAATCTGAATTCACTAATCAAAAGCTCTGATCAGTGAATGACCATATACACCCCTGTTCTTTAGGAAGAGGATTTTTATGGACCTTTTGTCACCAGGGAACTAAAAAGTGACTGGACCTCTCAGTAGCCCACTGCAAGAGTGGGGGATGGGCAGCAGTAGCCACTACCATGAGTGAGCAATTTATTGTTCTTTACCATAGTTTACCAGCCTCTTCCTCCTGCTTTTGCCTTGATGCTCTGCAGTGTTCTGTGCTCTGGAGTTTCAAAAAATAGTTATTTCAGACAGTTCTTGCTTGTTCAATAGTTGTTTTGATGGAAGGACTAAGTCCTGGAACTCCCTTTTCTGCCATCATCACACAGTCTTCTCATGATGTCCTTTTATAATCCTTTTTATTTCTTTGGGTCAGTGGTAATGCCCATTTTTCCATTTCTTATTTTAGTCTTTTGCCACCTCTCATTTTTTTTCTTTTTCAGTATAGATAAAGATTTGTCAATTTGATTTATCTTTTCAAAGAACCAATTTTTGGTTTCATTAATTCTCCTTAATTTTTATGTTCTCTGTTTCTTTTTATCTCCGCTCTAATTTTAGTTATATCCTCCCTTGTCCTAGCTTTTGGTTAGATGGCTCTTCTTTTCTAGATTCTTAAAATGTTTGGAAGAAATACTTGGAGATCTTTCTTCTTTTTTATTATATATATTCAGAGCTTTACATTTCCCATTCAGCCCAGTCTTTGCTGTATCCCAAATATTTTGGGATTTTGTCTTTTCATATTCATTTGCCTCAGGGTATTTCCTAATCTCTCTTCTAATTTCTTCTTTGAAACATTGATTATTTATTAGCACATTAATGTCCACATGTTTGTGAAGTTTCCAGTTCTCCTTCTGTTATGGAGTTTTAGCTTTATTCAATATGATGGTAAGAGAAGATACATTATATGATTTCAATGTTTCTTTGTTTTAATTTCTTAAGACTTGTTTTGGGACGTAAAAGAAAAGTCTGTCCTGGAGCATGTTCTAAGTACACTAGAGAAGAAGGTATATTCTGCTGCTGTTAGGTGAAGTATTCTATCTATGTGTGTTAGGTCTCATTAGTTTATAGTTTCACTCAATTCTTCTATTTTCTTATTGATCTTCTGTGTAGATGTTCTATCTATTATTGAAAATAGTGAATTACAGTCTCCTACTATAATGTAGAGCTATTTTTCTTTCATCAAGTCTGTCAATGCTTGCTTCATATATTTTCAGGCTCTGTCATGTGCTGTATGTATATTTATAATTGGCGCTGCTTCTTGTTGAATTGATACCATTATCAGTACATAATGGCCTTCTTTGCCCATCCTAACAGTTTTGACCTAAGGTCCATTTCCTCTGATATTAGTAGCTATCCAGTTGGGTTTTATTAGTTAGTATTTGCATGATATATTTTTCTCCATATTTTCACTTTCAATATTCTTGTGCATTTAAAGGTGTGTCTCTGATAAACAGTGCATAATTGGGTCATGCTTTTTTATACATTCTGCCAATCTCTGTTTTTTGACTAAAGTTTAATCCATTTACATTTAAAGTAACAATTGATAATGTGTGACTTTCTTCTGCTATTTTGCTGTTTGGTCTGTGTATGCTTTATGCCTTTTTTGCCTCTCAATTCTTCCAGTAATGCCAAATTTCATATTTGCTTGATTTTTGTACTATATTATTTTGATTTCTTTGTCATTTTTTGGACATAATTTTTGTCATATATATTCTTTGAGGTTACCATGGGGCTTAAATATAACATCCTAAATCTATAACAATCACATTTGATTTAATGGCAACTTAACTTCAACAACTTACACCTACAGTGTTCCTATAATATTCCATTCCCCATCTTTTTGTTGTACTTGTTATAAATTCTGCTTGTATGCTGTATTTCCAAAACCATAGACTTCACATTACTTTTTATACATTTGCCTTTTACAACTTGTAAGAAGTAAAAAGTGGAATTACATACCAAAAACAAAGCATAATGTACCGAAATTTATAATTTTTCATATAGTTACCTTTTCCAGAGTTCTATATTTCTTTATACCACTTGAATCTTCTCCTCAAACTAATCTGCACCTGATACCATCTATGAAGTTTTTCATTTCAGTTTTGTGTTCCTCAACTCCAATATTTCTGTTTGGCTTCTTTTTCATGGTCTCTAAGTTTCTATCTCTTCATTGATGTTATCATATTGTTCATTTATTATTTTCCTGATATCTTTTAGTTCTTTCCCTTTGTTTTGCTTTATGTCCTCAGCATATTGAGTATCTTTTTTGTTGTTGTTTCTCTGTCTTTGTCTGGTATGTCCAAAGTCTGGTCTTCTTTATTGATGGTCTCTCAACTTTTATCTTCTTCCTTTAAATGCACCATAATTTCCTATTTGTTTTCCTTATGAATTTTTCTTGCATACTGTATTTTTGAATGTTTTGAAGTGTTAACTCTGGTATTTACTCCCTGAGCTATCATTCCTTAAACTTGTATCCATCCAGCTAATGATATGAAAGATTTCCTTGAGTGTCAGGATCTAACAAAAATTTTAAAAACCAAAACAAGAAGCAACCAAATCTTTTCAAATTGAATCTACATTGGCTGGTTCCCTCCTTCAGAGTTTAGCCCTCCCGTGAAGAAAATCTGCCCAAAGCAAATATGAAATACAGGGCCCTTTACATTTACTGAGTCTGTGTCTTATCCTGACTTGTGCTTGCTCATGACCTCAGGAATCCCTCTATTTACAAGAATGTGAATGCCCCCTCTACTACTATGAATAGACTCTCTTCCCTTCAGGTGTCCTATTGAATGACTTAAAGCAGGATTTACTTTGCCCCAGGCCACATTTACATCATTGTTTGATAGATTGTTTTAGGTGTGCCTAGGTGCTTCTTCATGCAGGGCAAGAGCTGTGAGGGAAAGCCAGAGTGGAATTTCCTGGTGCATTCTTTGAGGATGCCGCTTGATAGATTGGCACCAATATACAGACACTGCAGTTAGTTTGTAAGGGTTACTTTAGTCCCTCTGGAACAGGGCCAGTGACCCACAATAGGAGTATGGGCTGACTCCACATCATGCCATTAATAGGATGGGGAGACACCATCAAGGGTATCACAGGCTTCCCCTATCACCTTTTTAAATTAAAAAAATATTATTTTTAGCTTTATTTTTAATAAGATTTTAGATTATAGAAAAGTTACATCAAAAGTATAAATGATTCCCATATAGGTCACCTCTTCCCTTCCCACATCTACCCCTATTAATTACATCTTACAGTTTTGTGGTACATTCCATACAATTGATGAACCAAAGTTTATAGTTTACATTGTGGTTTACATATAATGTCAGTGCTTTAAAAATACCCTATGTTTCACTGATTATTCCCTTCCCCTCCCCCAGAAACTCTGGTACCAGTATCGTCATAACAATGTTACATGTTCTTCTATTACTACAATATTAATACGTTTACTTTGTCCATGGTTGTATTCCTCTCTTATGTTTGTTCATTCTTTAATCTTGAGGATTTGGGAATGGTGTGCCTCAGACTGAGTGGGGGTTTAAATCTTATGAGGCAGGTGGAAGGAAACTTTTTGCTTGCAGTTACAGATACTCTCTGCTTTTTGGGATGGAGATTGTCCAATATCACCATATCGTTAGTTGTCTTGGGTGAGTCCAAAGATCTGGAGAATAAGTATTGTTTGCAACTCTTCTGATATACAGGGCTCACAGGCATATGAACAGCCCAAAGATTTAATTCTCTGAGACATATATTTAATGGGTATGGTGTTTATTATAGGCTCAATTAAAAAGTGTAGGAGAATCATGTGTAGGGAAATTATGAATGAGTCTATCTCTATTACCTTGATTAAATAGACTGGCATATATTTCAAGGTAAGGCCCATTTACAGGGTGCTGAGTTTAAGGAATCATGTGTCTTGTCTGTAGTGTCTGGATGGCTCTACTGACCTCAGGAGCACCTCTGTTTGAGACTTTGTTCACAGTGGCAGTTAGTGAAATCTGCTTGAAATATACATATGTGTACCTCTGGAATGATCTTCTGAATCATTTTGAAATCTCTTAGCTGTAAAGATGCTTTTGTTTTTGATGTTTCCCCCTTTTTTCAAGGTCTTTTTCCAAATGCTTCACTCATTGGTGCTTGTTATTAATCCTTCAGTGCCAGGGAGACTCATCCCAGGAGTCATGTCCCATAGCCAGGGTAAAGTAAAGTGTTTATTTGCTGAGTTTGGCTTAGAGACAGACCACATTTGAATAACCTGCAGATTTTCATGTGTAACTCTTAGGTAATATTTACTATTAAGCTAGTGCCAATTAAAAAAAAATAAGGTTCATAGTTACATGTACTAATAATGAAGGCTTGACATATTGGTCCATTTGCTTTTATTGGGCACTGACTTTGTACTTAAGAGATTCTTGCCCCTCTATTTGAGATTTTAACAGGACTCCCCAGGATGGAAGTTTAATATTTTGTTGTTTATTGTATGGGTCTCCATCCACTTAGAAAACACCCTATGACAAGATGAACATATTCATATTCCATAAAAACACACACCAGGTACACCCCTAAATCCCCCCACACATCCGCCCACCACTGACATCCTGCATCAGTGACTCTCACGTGCTATATTTGCTGCAACAACATTCCCACTTTTTAATTTTCAACCACAGACCTCTACCTCCAAGAGTTCACCTGTTCCTTGTCCCATCTTCCCCCAGTTCCATGGGTAGTCTATCCTACCTCCCAACACTGCCTAACCTCACACTCAATCACCATCAACCCCCCTCACATCCCTGAACTCCCTCACCCCCATCCACTGCCAAACTACCCCTTCCACTGTAACATAGGCTTTGTCCATATTGAGCATTGGCTCACCCCTCTACTCCCTTTCTGTCTCCTGGTAACCTATCTTCCAGACTCTTTCTCTGTGAGTCTGCCCAATATGCTTAAGTTATATCAATGAGATAATACAATATTTGCCCTTTATTGACTGGCTTACTTCTCTCAACATAAGGTCCTCGAGATTCATTCAGGTTGTCACATGTGTCAATACTTCATTCCTTCTTACATATGGCTATTCTATAGTTAGCTTCCTGAGGAAATACAAAACCATCCTCCATAATGACTGCACCATTCTACATTCCCACCAACAGTGGATGAGTGTTCCCATTCCTCCACATCCTCTCCACACTTGTAGTTTTTTATTTTTATTTATTTATTTATGTATTTATGTATGTATGTATTTATTTATTTATTTCTCTCCCCTTCTGCCCCCGCCCCCACCACCCCAGTTGTCTGTTCTCTGCATCCATTCCCTGCATGGTCTTCTTTGTCTGCTTCTGTTGTCAGTGGCACAGGAATCTGTGTTTCCCCCTGCTGTGCCATCCTGCTGTGTCAGCTCTCCATGTGTGTGGCACCATTCCTGGGCAGGCTGCACTTTTCTTTCATGCTGGGCGGCTCTCCTCAAGAGTGCATGTTATGGCACTCCCTGAGTGCATTAGCACACACGTGGGCCAGCCCCACATGGGTCAAGGAGGCCTGGGGCTTGAACCGCGGACCTCCCACGTGGCAGACAGATGCCCCAACCACTGGGCCAAGTCTGCCTCCCTCTATTTGTTTTAACAGCTGCTAGTAGTAGGTGTAAGATGATATCTCATTATAGTTTTGATTTGTGAAACTAACAGGTAGTGATGATGAGCAAAATTCATGTGCTTTTTAGCCAATTGTATTTCTTCTTTGGAAAAGGGTCTGTTAAAATATCTTGCCCATTTTTTAAATGAATTATCTTTTTAGTTTTGAGATGTAGGGTTTATTTATATAAGCTGGATATTAAACCTTTATTGGATAAGTGGTTTCCAAACATTTTCTTCCATTGATTAGGCCACCTTTTCACTTTCTTGCAAACAGTTTTGCCTTTGAAGCAAAACAGTTTTTAATTTTAAGGAGTTTTCATTTACATATTTTTTTCCTTTCATTGCTTATGCTTTGGGTGTAAAGTTTACAAAATCATTTCCTACTACAAGATCTTATAGATGCTTCTCTATTTTATCTTCTAGGAGCTTTGTGGTCTTAGCTCTTATATTTAGATCTTTGAAACACATTGAGTTTATTTTTGTATAGGGCATAAGTTGGTGATCCCCTCTCATTCTTTTGGCTATACATATCTAGTTCTCCCAGCACCATTTGTTCAAGAGGATATTCCTTCCCAGGTGAGGGAGCTTGATGACCTTGTCAATCAGTTGGCCATATATGTGCCTGTCTATATCAGAACTCTCAATTTGGTTCCATAGGTCAGTATGTGCCATGTGCCAATACCATGCAGTTTTCACTACTGTAGTTTTGTAATATGATTTAAAGTCAGGTAGCCATCTTAAATCCTTATGATTGAGGAATGAATAAATGTAAGGGTAGAATGTAACTATGGAATAAAGTAGATTTATTATTATTCTAGAAAGGAGAGGTTATAACATTGATATAAAGGCATTAGTCACCAGAAGTTCTGAGAGGAGGAAGAGGGAAGAATAGGTATAACATGGGCATTTTGGGGACATTGGAATTGTTCTGAATGACATTACAATGATAGATAAAGGCCATTAAACATTTAAAATGTATAACAATGTGCAGTGCGAATTGTAAAATATGATGTAAAATTTGACCATGGTTAGTAGCAATGCTTCAATATGTGTTCATCAGTTACAACAAATGTACCACACTAATGAAAGATGTTCTTAATGGGGAAAAGTGGGGAGGGGAAGGGTATTGACTATATGCAAATCCCCCTATATTTTTGATGTATCATTTATGGAAACTAAAGCTTCTTTAAAAATAAAACTACAGCAGTTCTGGCAAGATGGCATCAGCTTAGGTGTGTACTCCTGAGCTATCTCAAAAAAATGGCCAAGAAGGGGCAAAATCCTTAGTGAGTGAGCTGTTTTGGGAATGTACAGAGCAGATGGAGACTTCAGGGCATTGACCCGGAGGGAACTGGGCAAATAGATAAAGAGTCCAAGAAAAAACTCTGAGTTGTGATTTTCTTGCCTGTGTGGTGGGAAACAGCAGGTGGCTAAGTCCCACCCTCAAGGCAAAAACCTCCCGGAATTCTCTGACTTCCACCAGCCACTAAGTGGGAGGCAGCATTTTCTGGGAGGAGGAGAGTGCTGGTGAAGAGTGGAAAGGTGTTTCCTTTCCACGAGTTTGGCTACCTGGACTCTCTTTGAACTTTGGGGAGCATACCAGGCAGCACCAAGTTGGCCCCAGAAAGAGGGGAGAGAGAAATCTGCTCAGGCAGCCTGAAACACTCAGCGGCTCTAGGAGAGAGGAACTTAGGTGGAGAGAGGGTAGAGACAGACAACAGACTAGTCCCATGTTGAAAGCTATCAAAATTCCAACTCCCCAAGGGAGGCAGGGGGTAGGAAGCCTCAATGAGCTTTCAAGGGCCTATTTAGGGTCCCCCGGGAGGAGGAGGGGTCTGGAAGTGGGTCAAGAGTGGTTTATTTGCAGTAGGTTCAATCACCAGGGTCCCCTTTGAATCTCAGAAGAAAGAAAGGACCTTGACCTGACCAGGAGAGGGGAGGGGGAATCCACTTATACAGTCTGTCTTGCCCACTGCTATGGGAGAGAAAGCAATTAGCATAGAAAGGAGGCAGGGAAAGACAGGCACCCAATCAACAGGAATCTAGCCAACCACAAAAATTCTAACTGGCCTCAGAGAAAGTGGGCAGATAACTTTCTCAAAGGCTAACTGAACCTAAAAGAAAGTTTAGCTCAGTAGAGAAATTCCGACTTTGAATATATGAGGTCCCCGGTTTGATTCCCTGCCCCTCTTAGAGAAGTAATCCACCAGGTAACCACACATCCAGCAGATACTTTAACAAAGGAAACATATATAGACGTCTTTTTTATTAGCTTTTCTTGAATCTCTTACTTTTCTTTAAAAAAGTTTCTTTTTTTTTCAATTTAACTTAGTTTACTTGATAAAACCTGGTTCAAAATGTGCAGAGAAAAGGAACCAGGGTAATTGATTCATGAACACCAGCAGCCTGAGAAGTTCCTTAGGGGCCTAAGAAGGAAGACATTTTCCCAGGGTTCTTGTTTGTTTGCTTCTGTGCTTGTTTGTTCTTTTTTTTTTTCTTTTATTCTCTTTCTTCCTACATTATTTTTGGTAATTAGTTGCTGCTGTCTTGTTTCTTCTTTGTTGTGTTTCCTCTTCCTTTGTTTCCCTTTTTTTGTTTACTAAGTTTGTTTACCAATGCAATTTCTTTTCCTTCCTTCTCTCTATCTTCTGGTTTTTTCTATTGTTCTTTCATTTCACCTGTTTTTGAATGGTCTTCATCTTTTCTTGTTCTTATTTCTCTCTCCTCTTTTCTCTGTTTTCTTTCTTTTTTTATTTTTTTCTCTTTTTGTATTTTCTTTTCTGTTTCCCTTTCTTTTCATCATCCTGGCCTTTTAATTCATTCTTTGTATTTTTCTTTATTTGATTTCTCATTTCTTGTTCGTACTCCACTTTTTATTCTTATTCCTCTTCACTTCCTTACTGAAGTTAATTATTTATTTTCCTTGTTTTCTAGGCCTTATATGTTTCCTCTTCTATGCCTTACTACTATTATTATTACTATTATCCTTTTTTTCTTCATAGTTCTTTCCTCTTCTCTGGCCCTGTATTTTTTTTCCTCATGGGAGCATAGACAATAGCAAGGAAATAGAAAAAGAGGAATGAAGTGTCAAATTTAAAACTTATCACACACACACAAACAACAACAAAATAAAACCCTAGATTAGAAACAGAAGCTAATCAACTGAGCAAATATGTCAAGACAAACTGATGCCACTGACAGAAAATTACCACCAATACCAAGAAACAGGAAGACATTGCCCAGTCCAATGAACCAATTAAATGCCATAAGGAGATGCAGAACATGGAACAACTAATGAGAGATATCAAAAAAAATCATGAATCCATTTAACGAAGTGAAAGAAAAGATTACGGATATTAAGAAGACACTAGGAGAACACACTGAAGAATTGTAAACATACTTAAAAAGATAACAGATATGATGGTGATGAGTGCACAATCCAATAAATCAAAAATACAATGGAAGCTCATGACAGCAGATTTGAACATGCAGGGGAATTAATCAGTGAGATGGAAAAAGTAAAACTGAAACCAAACACATAGTAGATCAGATAGATAAAAAAAAAAAGGTAGAAGAAATGCAGCAGGGACTCAGAGATACGAATGACAACATTAAATGCACAAACACATGCATTGTAGGCATTTCAGAGGAAGAAGAGAAGGGAAAGAGGGCAGAAGATGTGTTGGAGGAAATAATGGCTGAAAATTTCCTAACCCTATTGAAGGACATGAACCTACATATCCAAAAAGTGAAGCAGCACACCCCAAATAGTATAAATCTTAACAGACCTACTCCAAGACATATACTTGTCAAATTGTCCAAAGCTCAAGACAAAGAGAGAATACCAAAAACAGCAAGAGAAAAGAGAAATATGACATACAAGAGAAGCACAATAAGATTAAGTGCTGCTTTCTTATCTGAAACCATGGATGCAAGAAGGTAATGGTATGACATAGTTAAGGTGCTAAAAGAAAAACAAAAATTTCTAGCCAGCAATTCTCTATCCAGCAACACTGGCATTCAAAAATGAGGAAGAGTTCAAAATATTCACAGATAAACAAGTATTAAGAGAGTATAGCAATAAGAAACTTGCACTTCAAGAAATACTAAAAGGATTCTGTAGGTTGAAAGGAAAGAACAGGAGAAAAAGAGTAGGAGGAGATTGTTGGAACAACTAAAAATATAAGAAGAGTAATAAAAACAACATATGGCATACATAAACCAAAAGAAAATAAAGCTAATGTAAGTAATTCCTTGACAGTAATAACATTGAATGTTAATGGATTAAACTCACAGTTAAGAGACACAGATTGGCAGAATGGAAAAGGAAATATGACCCATCTATATGCTGTCTACAAGAAACCCACCTTAGAACCAGGGATGCAAGGAGGCTGAAAGTGAATGGTTAAAAAACAATTCTACAAGCAAACAATAACCAAAAAAAAAAAAAAAAAGGTGAGAGTAGCTCTACTAATTTCAGACAAAATAAACTTTAAATGCAGAACTATGGTAAAAGACACTAGATAGTAATAATAGGGTGATTTATCAAGAAGAAAGAACAATCATAAACATTCATGCACCTAACCAGGAAGCCTCAAAATATATAAGGCAAACAGTGGAAAAATTAAGTGGAGAAATAGATGTGTCTACAATTATCATGGAGAACATTAATACACAATTATCACCATTAGACAGAACATCTTGACAAAGAATCAATAAAGAAACAAAGACTTTGAATAATACAATAGAGGATCTGGACCTAATAGACATGTATAGAACATCATATCCAAACACAGCAAGATATACCATTTTTTTGAGAGCACATGATCATTCTTCATGATAGACCACATGCTAGTCCCAGAACAACACTCAATGAATTCAGAAAGATGGATGTTAAATAAAGTATTTTCTTTGACCACAATGGAATGAAGCTGGAAATCAGTAAGTGACAGAGAACCAGTTTAGGCATAAAGATATGGAAGTTAAATAGCACACTTTTGGATAAAGAGTGGGTTAAGGAGGAAATCACAAAAGAAATCAGTAACTACTTTGAAACAAATGAAAATGATAACACAATATTTCAAAACCTATGGGATGCAGCAAAGGCTGTACTGAGAGAAAAATTCATAGCAATAAATGCCTATATTTAAAAAAAGAAGACGCTAAAATCAAAAACCTAACTGGACAACTGGAAGAATTAGAAAAATAAATTAACACCAAAGGAAGTAGAAAGAAGGGAATAACAAAGATTAGAGCAGAAATAAATGAAATTGAAAATAAGAAAGCACTAGAGAAAATAAAACCAAAAGCTGGTTCTTCAAGAAAATAAAATTGACAAACCCTTAGCTACACTAACGAGAGAGAGAGAGAGAGAGACAGACAGACAGACAGACAGACAGAACATGAAAGTACATAAAATAAGAAACATGGAAGGAGATATTACCACTAACACTAAAGCAATAGAGAGTATCATAAGAGGATACTTGGAAAAATTATATACCAATGAGATGGATAATTTAGAGGAAATGGACAAATTTCTAGAAACACACAATCAGCCTACATTGATGAAAGAAGAAACTGATGAACTCAACAGACCAATCACAAGCAAAGAGACAGAATTAGTTATCAAAAACCTCCCAACTAAGAAGAGCTCAAGACTAGATAGCTTCATAAGTGCATTCTGCCAAACAACTGGAAAGAACTAATACCAATTCTGCTCAAACTCTTGCAAAAAATTGAAGTGTAGTGAACATTGTCTAACTCAAAATACAATGCCAACATCCTACTAATACCAAAGCCAAACAAAGATGCCAGAATAAAACTAGACCAATCTCTCTAATGAACTTAGATGCTAAAATTCTCAACAAAATAATTGCTAATCATATTCAATATACATCAAAGGAATTATACATCATGACCAAGTGAGTTTTATCCCTGGTAGGCAAAGATGGTTCAACATTTAAAAAATCAATAAATATAATACACTTCATAAACAGATCAAAAGAAAAAAATCAAATGAGCATCTCAAAAGAGTCAGAAAAAGCATTTGACAAAATACGACACAGCTTGCTGATAAAAACACTACAAAAGATAGGAATAGAATGAAACTTCCTCATCATGATAAAGAGTATACAGGAAAAACCCACAGCTAACATCACATTCAACAGAGATATCCCAAAAGCTTCCTCTCTAAGATCAGGAAAAAGAAAAGAAGGCCCACTTTCACTGCTCCTATTTAACAATGTGTTAGAAGCACCTGCTCAAACATGTAGAGAAAAAAAAAAGATATAAAATGCATACAAATTGGAAAGGAAGAAGTAAAAATTTCCCTATTTGCAAATGACATGATCCTATAAATAGAAAGCGTGGAGAAATCTTCAACAAAGCTTCTAGATCTGATAAATTAGTTCAGTAAAGTTGCAAACTGTAAAATCAATATGCAAAAATCAGTATTATTTTATACACTAATAATAAGCAATCTGAGGAAGAAATCAAGAAAAAAATACTATTTATAATAGCAACTAAAAGAATCAAATACCTAGGAATAAATTTAACTAAAAATGTAAATGACTTATTTGAAGAAAAGTATACAACACTGTTAAAGGAAATCAAAGAAGACTTAAATAAATGTAAGACTATTCCCTGTTCATAGATAGGAAGACTAAATATCATTAAGATATCTATCCTCCCCAAACTAATCTACAGATTTAATGCAATCTTAACAAAAATCAATACAGCAATTTTTACTGAATTGGAAAAACTAACTATGAAATTTATCTGGAAGGGCAAGAGGCTCTGCATAGCCAAAGACATATTGAAAAAGAAAAATGAAATAGAAAGAATCACACTACCTGATTTTAAAACATACTAGAAAGCTACAGTGGTCAAAACTGCATGGTATTGGCACAAGGACAGACATACTGACTAAATACTGACCGAATTGAGAGTTCTGATATAGACCCTCATAAATACAGTCAACAGATCTTCAACAAGGCCAAAAAGCCCATTCAACTGGGAGAGAATGTCCTCTTCAACAAATGATGCTTGGAGAACTGGATATCCATATCTAAGGAATGAGTAAGGAACACCATCTCACACCTTATACAAATATTAAAGATCTAAATATAAGAGCCAAGACTATAAAAACCTTGGAAGATAATGTAGGGAAGCATCTGCAGGATCTAATAATAGGAAATGGTTTTATGAAATTCATACCCAAACCACGAGCAGTGAAAGAAAAAATAGATAAATGGGACCTGCTCAAATTAAAAACTTTTGCACCTCAAAGGAGTTTGTCAAGAAAATGAATAGGCAAACTAGTCAATGGGAAAAATATTTGGTAACCATATATCTAATAGGGGCCTAATATCCTGCATGTATAAAGAAATCTTACATCTAGAAAATAAAATGACGAACAACCCATTTTTAAAATGGTCAAATGATTTGAATAGATACTTCTCTGAAGAAGAAATACAAATGGCTGAAAAGCACATGAAAAGATGCTCAACATCACTAGCTATTAAAAAAAAAATGCAAATCAAAACTACAATGAGATATCCTCTTACACCCCTTAGAATGGCAGACCTTAAAAAAGAACAAACAGAAGACTGCAAGTGTTGGAGAAGATGTGGAGAAATGGCAACTCTCATCCACTGCTGGTCCAAATATAGAATGGTGCAACCATGGTGGAGGATGGTTTGGTGGTTCCTCAGAAAACTAACTATAGAACTGCCATATGATCCAGGAATTCAACTGCTTGATATATACCCAGAAAAATGGAAAGCAAGGACATGAACAGATATAGCCACACCAATGTTTATAGTGGCATTATTTATTATTGCCAAAAGCTGGAATGAACCCAAATGCCCTTCAACAGATGAATGGATAAAGAAATTGTGATATATACAAACAATGAAATATTACTCAGCTGTAAGAAGAAATAATGTTAACACATGGGATAACATGGATGAATCTTAAGGACCTTATGTTGTGTGAAGCAAGCCTGGCATTGAAAGACAAATATTATATGACCTCAGTGATATGAATTAAGCAAATTAAGCAGACTCACGGAACTAATGTTTGGAAGATAGGTGTCAGGCAATAGGAAGGGAGAAGAAGGTCGTGAGCCAGTGTCCATATGGGCAAAATCTATGATAAGTTGGAAATGTTTAACTGTGTAGTTGTACACTGGAGGGACATGACAGTGGTATAATGATACTGTTGGGATGGGTGGTATTGGTTTGTAAGGAGGTGGGGTGGGGAGGGTTGGTTGGACTGTCCATTGAACTGGGAGGAGGATTGTGGGAGGGAGCAAGTGAACACAGGATTGGCTGATATATTGTTAAAACTATAATGTTGGAAGTGCTCTGTTGGCAATATGGCAAGTAAAGCTTGCTGGTTTGGGGTGTTGGATATGGGGGCATTCAGAACTGGGTGCACCTGGGGCAACTTTCTAAGGAGTGTGGAGTGTTCATCTTGCCATAGTGTATATTATATCAGTGGTTTGAGACTCACATAATGAGCAGCAAGGTGGTATACTCCCACTCTCGGGAGGCCCACTATTCTCAAATAGAGGGGTAAGAGTCTCTTGAGGGCATGGGTAGTGTCTAATAGGGGAGGACAAACCAGTGTGTCAAGCCTTCTGTGTAGTTGAAAGTAACTATGAATCTTGTCCATCAAGGAGTGAAGCTGGTGGTTGCCATGGGTCCTGAGGGGGGATGGGGAGGGAGGAATAGGATAGGTGGAAGAGGGAGCATTTGGGGGCCATTAAAATGTTCTACATGATCTTGCTATGCCTTTAACATGATCCTGCTAACAGGCCATGTTAAATTAAATAAAAATTTATGGAAGTGTTTGGTCCAAAATGTACCACAGTAGTGAAGGATGTTGTTAGTGTGAGAAAATGTGGGAGGTGTGGGGAGCAGGGTATATGGGAATCCCTATATTTTTATGTAACCCAAGTATCTTTAAAAAAAGGAAAACACACACACACACACAGATATATAGGTATAATATGGTAGCATTTTGGGATATTGGAATTGTCCTGAATGGCATTGCAGTGACAGATACAGGCCATTATATATCTTGCTATAACTTACAAAAATGTGTGGGAGAGAGTTTAAAGTATAATGTAAACTATAACCCACACTTAGTGGCAATGCTCCAATATGTGTTCATCAATTGCAGAAAGTGAACCACACTAATGATGGATGTTGTTAATGTGGGAAAATATGGGAGGGGTAGGGAGTAAGGCATATGGGAAACCCATAAATTTTTTATGTAACATTTATGTAATCTAAGTATCTTTTAAAAATAAAAAAAAATAAAAAATAAAACAAACAAAATAGAATAAATCAAATAAAGTCAGGTATTATGACTCTTCCAATTTCACTTTTCTTTTTTTAATATGTTTTTAGCTATTCAAGGATCCTTTCCCTTCCAAATAAATTTCATAATTGGCTTTTTCTTTTCAGTAAAAAATTCTGTTGTAATTTTTATGGGGACTGCATTAAATTTGTAAATCAGTATAGGTGGGATACACATCTTAAAATACTTAGGCTTCCAATTCATGAACATGAGCAGAGAGTTCTGGGTCAAGAGAACAAAACTCAAACTTGAATTACAAACACAGAATTATGGCTCCTTTATCAATTCCTAGAATCAAGACAGTTAACAAACCCAGAGCCCCTTGAATGAGGAGAAGGCCAGGTCCCCTTGGGGAAGGATCCTGTCATGCTGCCAAAAATCAATACTGATAACCTTCCTCCCAGCTTTCCCCAAAGAGACCTATGGCCTTTTACCAGAGTACCTGGCTCAGAAGTGACATTAATTCCAGGGGACTCAAAACTCACTGTGGTTCACTAGTCAGAGTAGGGGCTTATGAAGTTCAGGTGATGGAGTTTTAACTGAGGCCCATCTCACATGTGTCCAGTGCATCCCTGGACCTAGTCTGTTGTTATTTCTCCACTTCCAGAAAGCATAATTGGAATAGACATACTCAGTAACTGGATCCCTGACTTGTGTAGTGAGAGATATTATAGTAGGAATGGCCAAGTGGAAGCCACTAGAACTGCCCCTACCTAGCAAAATAGTAAAGCAAAATTAATATTGGATTCTTGGAGGGATTGCAGAGATCAATGCCACCATCAAGGATTTGAAGGATGCAGGGGTGGTGATTCCCACCACATAACCATTCAATTTTCCTATATGGCCTGTGTGAAAACATGAATCTTGCGGGATGACTATAGATTATCATAAACTTAACAAGATAGTGACTCCAATCACAGCTGCTCTCCCAGATGTAGTATCATTGCTTGAGCAAATCAACACATCCCCTGCTACCTGGCAAATGATTTTTTCTCAATTGCCATTATTAAAGGCTACCAGAAACTGTCTGCTTTCAGCTGGCAAGGCCAGCAATATACCTTCACTATCCTGACTTGGGGATATATCAGCTCTCCAGCCCTATGTCATAATATTGTCCAAAGGGAACTTGATAATCTCTCCCTCCTACCAAGACATCACAGTGGTCCATTTTATTCATGATATCAGGTTGATTGGACCTAGTGAGCAAGAAGTAGCAATGACTCTAGACTTATTGAAAAGGCATTTGTATGAGAGAGGATGGGAGATAAATCCAACAAAAATACAGGGGCCCTTCACCTTTGTCAAGTTTCTAGGTGCCCTTTGGTGTGGGACATGTCTATATATTCCTTCTAAAGTGAAGGATAAGGTGTTGGATTTCGCCCCTCCTACAACCAAAAATAGGTACAGCACTTAGTCTCTTCAGATTTTGGAGACAACACATTTCTCATTTGGTTGTGCTACTCTGGCGCATTTACCCAGTTATCAAAAAAGCTACTAGTTTTGATTGGGGACCAGAAGAAGAGGAGACTCTGCAACAGGTTGAGGCTGCTGTGCAAACTGCACTGCCACTTAGGCCATATGATTCAGCAGGTCCAATGGTGCTAGAAGTGTCATTAGCAACTAAAGATGCTATTTGGAACATTTGGGAGGCCCCTGTAGGAGAATTGCAATGCATACCCTTAGGATTTTGGAGCAAAGCTTTTTCATGCTCTGCAGATAACTGTTCTCCTTTTGAGAAACAGCTTTTGGCCTGCTACTGAGACTTAGTAGAGACTGAAAGCTTACCTATGGGCCACAAAGTTGTCATAAGCTGGGTATTGTTTGAATCCAAACCATAAATTTGGATATGCACAGCAGCACTGCATCATAAAGTGGAAGTGGTATATATGAGACAGGCTCGAGTGGCTTGAGCGACTCCTGATGCAAGTACGTTACATTAGGAAATGGCCTAGCTGCCCATGGTCACAACTCCTGCACAA